>NC_041393.1:567923124-568001011 GCF_002162155.2 Triticum dicoccoides | reverse complement strand
CGCGACCTGCCTGATCCCCTTTCCTCTACCGCCGCCGGCCGATTACGGGCAGCTCCGGCGCCGCCCCGTGTTGCCGCAACCGGTTTGGCTTCCTCTCGACCTCCCCATCCATTCCTCTCTGCCGCCGGCCGATTTCGTCCATCCCCGCCTGCCCCAGTGAGTTGCAGTGGGAGTGCGACCCGACCTGCAGCGGGAGCACACGAGCTTTGACAGTATCGACTGTAGGTTCAGTGCACTAGTTTTGCATCTTCAAATACATCATCTGTTGAAGTTAGAGTTTTACATCACAAATATACATTATCTGTTGGAGATGGCTCTTTTTTGATATGTAAAAAACACTTTTGGTGATGTAAATTATACAACACCTAATTTTTACATCTCCAAATTTGTATCATCTATTACAGAAAGTTTATTCATTCGAGTGTGTCAAATGTAGAACAAGCACGTACGTACCGAACGCTCGACAGTGCCTTCTAGTACCGTAGGACATCCCATGATGAGGAGGGATATAACCCGGTGCAAGCAATTAAACGGGCAAGAGATGATCTAGCCTTGCTAGAAATACCCAACAATCATCGTGTTGGTCAGATGGGACAGTGTTGGCGCCTGCCGGATCCTGGTTGGCTCAAGATCAACACAGACGGAACTATCGATACGCAGGCACAAGTGGGAGGAGCGGGAGGCATTGTACGCTCTCACCTCTCATTCATGGGCGCATGGTGCAAACCTTTGCCTGGTGTTATAGATCCACCTATCGCCGAAGTACAAGCATTGCGAGAGGGAGTCATTTTTGCTCAGCTCAGAGGTTTCTCGCATGTTGTCATGGAGGTTGATTGTTTAGAGGTCGTAAACCTCTGGCTATCGCGTCACAATGGAAGATCATTGTTGGCGCCTATCTTCGATGAAATTAGGGATAGAACTTTAAATTCCGCTTCCTTTTCGGTTCAGCACACTTCGAGGGACCTAAATGGCTCTGCGGATCTTTGTGCTAAACGAGCTACTTGTTTAGCAGTGTCAGATTGTTGGATGGACTCTTGTCCTTCCTTCCTTGTTAGCAGCTTCATTGCTGATTGTAACCGAATTTCTCTGATGCAATAAAGATCCCATATTTCCTGTAAAAAAAAGGCTTTGCGTCACGTGTACTGATAGAGGAAAAAAATAATGTACATCATTATTATGGTAGGGCCAACACCAATTCATAGGCCCACCCAAACTGTCGTCGCCCACATCATGGACCCTCGTCCAGCACGCTGGGCACGACAGAGCCAGCTCTCGCTGAAGGCGCCGGCCAGAATGGCCCGGCCCAGGTCAGCCGAAACCACTGCCTCTTTTTTCCACTTTTGTTTACACTTTCAAAAAAATTAAACATAAATATTACAAAATATAATTTTTGTATTGTTTTGAAAAATGTAGTCATGCCTTTGAAAAATGATAAATGTGTATTGAATTTTGTTTTGACCATGTATACGAAAAATGTATACAAAAAATATACAATGTGTGTGAAAAAATTGATCATGTATTTAAAATACGTTAATCAAGCATTTGAAAAAAATGGTAAACAATAATTTGAAAAATTCTAATCAAGCATTTGAAAAATATTGAATGTGTATAGAAAATATGTTGACCATGTATTAAAAAATTGATGAAATCTTTTGATCATGTATATGAAGAATATATTAACCAAGCATTTAAACAAATGTTGAACAAGTATTTCAAAAATGTTACTCAAGCATTTGGAAAATGTTCAATGTGTATAGAAAAATATTGAACCTGTCTTAAAAAATGATGAATCTTTTGATCACCTATATGAAAAAATATTAATCAAAATTTAAAAAAAATATTGAACAAGTATTTAGAAAATGTTAATCAAACATTTGGAAAATGTTAAATTTGTATAGAAAATTTTTGACCATGCATTAAAAAAATGTTGATCTTTCATTTGAAAATGTTGATAAAGAATTTGAAAAATGATAAATGTAAATATAAAAATGCTGACCATGTATTACGAAAATCTTAATCTTTTATTAAAATTTTTAATCAAGCATTAGAAAAAGTTTAAAGTGTGGATAGGAAAACTATTGACCATGCATTCAAAAAATATTAATCTTGTATTTGAACAATGTTAATCAAGCATTTGAAATATATAAAAAATGTGTATAGAAAAATGTTGACTATGTATTGAAAAAATGTTAAATTGAAAACAAAATAATTTAGAATGAAAACCAAAAGAAACAAAGAAAACCTAAAATTGAAACCCGAAGTAGAATACAAAATAACCAAAAGAAAAAAGAAAATGAAAAAGAAAATCGTAAAAAAACAGAGCAGAAAAAAGAAAAGAAATACCCCGAAGGAAAAAACAAAACAAAAATACAGTGAAACCCGGGCTCATTTCATCTCAACTACATCTCGCCCTATTACTTGATTAGAATCCCAATGCCAGCCTAGTGGCTAGAAACGTTGTAACCTATCTAGGAGACCACGGTTTGAATCCCCCTGCAGCGCTCCTTTTTCACTATTTTTTTTAAAGTGTGCGCGAGTGGGCCGGCTACTGTCTCGCTTAGTGTAAGAAATAGTAGCCGCCTAACACACTTGCAATGATGCTGAAACGTTGGGCTATGCTTTATGGAGAACGGCAACGTTGCCATATTTCAGGCCCATTATGATAGCTATGGATTTGCCTCCTCCTCCTCCTCCTCCTCCTCTCTCTCTCTCTCTCTCTCTCTCTCTCTCTCACACACACACACACACACACACACACACACACACACACACACACACGTAAAGTGGTTTAAAGAAACACTAAAATTTATTTAATTATTTTGCAAAGAAACTTCCAATCTATTCATCAACTTTTAAGGTAGTACAAAGAATACCAGAAGTAAAGATTACATTCAGGTACGTAGGCCACCTAACGATAATTAGAAGCATTGGATCAACAATCAAATTTATTAACAAAACCAGCATCACAAACAATGTTTTTACTCAAAGTCCGTGTAGACCGACCGTCTTCTTCTTCCTGATTGGATCGATAGCGTGCAGCTGCAAGACTTTGTCATCAAAGCCAACTTCTCGTTCTTGATCACAAACAGGAAATCATCAAGGAAGTGGCTGTGGCAGGCCATCACCGTGAAGAAGAAGCCATAAAACGAAAGAGTTGTAGAACCAAGAGCCAGATCTACATTATTTCTCACACGTCTCACGCCAACACCGCATGACCAATCGATGTGACGATGATTGACAATGAATACATATTTCGTAAGTCCTACATGACCTCATATTTCAACACCACAAAATGCATACGCTAGTCACAATTGTTGTGCAATTTGGGCCAAACAAAAGGAACGCCAGGTCATCATGTGGACCAAGGCGCAGAAGAAAACCCCTCAAGCGGCCCTTAAGGGGGTGGGGAAGACACTGCGGACATTATGGGCCGCTTCTTGTGAAACTACATATTGGCCGCACGCGCGTCATTGGGCCGACCAGGATGACACTCATTTTTCATATTTTTTGCTGGCTTTTCATTTTTCTCCAGTTCTATTTTCCGATTATCCTTTCCCTTTTCTTTATCTTTTTATTATTTTTTTGTTTTTTCCTATTACTTCTTAAATAATATGTAAACTTTTTTTTTGCAAAATACACGATAACATTTTGAAAGATGCATGAAGTTTACTAAAAATAAAATAATATTATTTTTAATATTTTGTTTCAAGATACATAGACATTGTTTTGTAAATATGTGAACACTTTTCTAGTTGTATGAGTTTTTTTAAATGCGCGATGACTATTTAAATAAATGATTTTTTAGAAAAATCACGAACTATGACGATATTTAAAAAGTTTTTAAATATTTTCATAATTTTTGATTGAAATAATTTTTTTCAATAAAAGTGATAATTTTTTTATTACATGATTTTCTTTTTAAAATGTGTGGTCAACTTTTAAAATCACACGAATAGTTTTTTTAAAAAACACATGCACTTTTTGAATATCTGCATATATTTTTGTAACACAAAAGTATTTAATTTTTACTATTAAATTAATTATATGAAAATAACCAATAAAAATGGACTTTTTTTCTTTCTAAAAATGGCTTTTCAATGCACGTTGGAATTGTTTATTTGCATTTTATTACAATTAAATCCCGCAAGGAAAAAAATGACAAACCTTATGTGTTGCTAGTTGCATTTGAAGATTCTGCAAATATTATATTCAACAGAGTCTGAACCGCTGTAGAGTTGTACGGATTTCATTTGGGTATCTTCGTTGTGTCAAACTAACAGTGAACACAATTTTCACACAACAATTTCAGTTCCAATATTAATCCGAGAAGGTTCTTTTTCTAATGACCTGATATGCTATTTGGTGTGTTTAAAGGTATGTAAATTCATCGCTAGCAAAACTAATAATGTGGAGTGTGTTACAATTTGTTTTATCCTCTCCGATTTGCTCATTGGTATGTGTGTACCCACTGAGCATATTCTAAGTTAGCTAATAAATATGTGGTCTCAAATTCTCAATATGTACCTATATGATATCTCTATCCGGTTTCATCTGCAAATTGACTTAGAAAATCTGACATAAGTTGGCAATACTGCTAACATCCATGACAAGACTGTTCAGTTGTGCTTCCATACTGCATCTCCATAATTCAAAAAAAAATTGTCCTCTGCACGCAAATGTCAAAGACTTGCATACTCTAGTACCTTATTTAAATCAGAATCACTCAACATATGAAATACATGGATGCCAGGATATGTCATTTCATTATATGCAATGTCTGAATTCCAATTGATCCGTACAATACTGTCGATTCCTTGGTGTACATACTTATACAGACTGTTATAGGACGATAATCCGGTACTATCTGACTAAACATAGCTTGGTAATTCAAGAATTTACGAAGCACACAGACATGATAAATACTAGCCAGTAAACAACATATCAGCACGATATCAACAAACATTATAGGCAAACAATTTCTGAAACTGCAGCACTACACAGATACTAGCACTACCACCGGTGACAAGATCAGTACTTTAGAAGCTGAGCGCCGAGAGAAGAATGACAGTGGTGAAAACCAGTGCCAGAGCGGAGGTCACCAGAGCCGGCAGCGCCACAGCGCCGCCGTTCTTGGTGCTGTGCGGCCTCGTGTTCGCCGCACCGCCACCGGTACCGGTGTGTCTCCCGGCACCGCTCGCTCCACCGCCGGAGCCGCGGCCTCCCGTGTGCCCAAGCTTCCTGCGGCTCACGATCTCCAGGAGCCTCTTGCCTTGGATTTCTGGAAAAGTAAGCGGCAGTTCCAGGAACGCTTTTGTAAGAGACTGGCCTCATGGCAAGGCTGAACCTGAAGAAATATGAAGAGAGTAGAGAGCAAAGAGGAGATTGATGCACACAAACTACTAACCATGGGGCTGGAGAGCTGCACCGGCCATGGTCCTTCTCGGAGCTGCTTCACACCATGTGCCATGGGATGCGAAGGCGAGGAGGAGGAGGAAGAGAGCGAGGGCATCTATCTTCATCGTGAGATAGACTCGGTGCCCAACAGAGGAACTCCGATGTGGAGTGTGTGCGGAGGCTCGTCTAGTCTTTTAACTCCTGGATGCTGGAGAGCAGCTAGCTAAGATAAGATCACTCCACAAGCTATTGTGCATGGTGGCAACAGTTCAGCTTTGTTCTTTCTGTGGCAGACACTGTGCCTTGAGCTGGAGAGGTGCCTTGAGCTGTGCCTTTCTCACCCTCTTGTTAGCTCACAAAATCAGGGTTAGTACTCTCCCATAATCTTGCTGATTAGCACCACCCCCAAAACAAGCAACAGTTTCAAAAACTTTTGTTTCGGGGCTTTCTGGCATCACTGATGTTTCCGCTGGGGGCAAGAGGGGGCAAAGCGAACTGCAAAAGCTACCCAAAGAGCATATTTTGTTGCTTTTTTTCTGTGTGCATGTCGTTGGCGCGGAGATTCCATGATGCTCCACCACATGTGCTCTTTGCCAGCTCCGAGAGCTACATGATTTTGAGACCACAGGCAGCCTGTAATGTAAAAATCCTGAGATTGGTTTTCTCATCTCCTCCATGAAAAGCAGGTGCGTCCGATCAGCAGGGGATACGATGTGATCTTTGCCTTTCTGAGATGTCGTTTTGGGCGGCCTGTGAATGGTCCTTTCAGCCCAAGTTTCAGACGTGGCATTTTCTGCGGAGGAACCGTTACATCAGTACAAAATAGCAAGGACAACTGCTGCATCAGTAAAAACAATTCTTACACATTCTGAAAGAAAATGGTACATTGTCGGGTTATGAGAAGTTTGTACAGATAATGAAACCGGATTTATGAAATCATAGAGGGTGTTTTTTCCTCTTCAGAAAATAAAAGTAGATACATCACTTGTCACCCTGAAAAGAATGATGTTACCACTGAGTAGGAAGGTAGTGCGCCCTCTTTTCAGAGCAGGTTTCAGACAAAACGCACTCATAGATGAGAGTGGACGTTATTTCTGGGCTGGAGTAGTGTTTCTGCAGAATATTTACAAGAAGGAAAAGCGCCTAGCTGCGCCACTGGGTATTGGCGTTGTCAATTTGTTAGTTTTTGTTAGTCTGGTGTCATGTTTTCCTTTTCTAGTGTTATATATCCAAACAAATATCAAAACTGTCAAAAGGCATATCATGCAGCATCTGTGGTTGGTCATAACGATAGACATTTTCAATATTCCATTTCGAAAAAAAGATAGACATTTTCAATATGCGATTCTCAAAATTTGGGTATCTAAATGAAACCCTTATTTTTTTGCTTGTGTGAGAGCTAGACTTGAAAATGGTCCACCCTTGAATTTCCACTTCACTTGGAAAGCGAAAGCTAGTGCAAGAATCATGGGCACACGTACTTAATGGTATTTTATACATGTACTCCCTCCGTTCGGAATTACTTATCGCAGAAATGGATGTATCTAGACGTATTTTAGTTTTAGATACATCCATTTCCGAGACAAGTAATTCCGAACGGAGGGAGTACTTAGTGTTACATATTAGTATAATTCACCACAGAATCGTAAAAGATTGCCTGCTCATCTAGTGTTCTTACTTCTTCAGATTTCATGTATAAGCATTAATAGACACTCCCTTCGTGAAATACTTGTCGGACAAATGGATGTATCTAGAATTTCCGGACATATCTAGAATTTCTGGACGGAGGGAGTACCATTTAGCAGCAAGGGTTTTAAAAGGGACATAATCAAAACTGTGAAGCACCATTTGTCTTTCATACAAAATTGTTATCTCAAAGGAACACCACCCAACAACATATCCTAGCAGATTCTTTGTGTTATGACCGGCATATTAGGGGCTTAGCCCAGTTAATTGTGGCCCAGTTTATTAGGAGGATTATATAAACTCATGTAAGGACCCGTTTTGGGATTAAGCAAGAAGCAATCATATTTGCTCGGCTTCCTTAGGGAGCCGGGAGACCTAACCCTAGCCGCCGCCCTTGCTCTCTCTCTCGCGCGCACGCAATGATGGCGCTACGACGGTGCCCCAGCGCCGGCGACCACGCCTTCCTCCATGCAATCCCTCCTTCCATCCTACAACCTGAGACCACGCCCTGGTAGGGATCCGGTTCCTACCAATTTGGTATCAGATAGCTTCGGTGCGATCATGTTCCCGCCGCCGCCCACCCCGACCCTCCCGCTGCCGACCGCGACGACCGCCCCGATTGCCACCATGGCCAGCGCCCGCTCTTGCCGGTGCCGGTCACCTCCGCCGCGCCCATCCCCGTCGTCTTCACCCCGGAGGAGATGACGACTGCCATCTGGGATCTCACCCAGGCGGTCACGGGCATCTACACGTTCCTCGCGAGATCCTATGGGTCGCAGCAGCCTGTGCCCTTCACCACCGCCCCGCCGCCGCAGAAGCCACCATGGCAGCTGCCATCCTCGGTGACCCCCGTCGCCGCCGCCATGCAGCAGCTGTTGTGGCAGCTGCCACCAGCGACGAACCCCGGTGCCTCCGCCATGCAGCAGCTGCCGTGGCAGCCGCCACCAGCGACAAACCTCAGCGCCTCCACCATGCAACAGGGGCAACAGCTGCAGCCGCCGCCACCGGCGCCCGCGGCCCTGAGCATCCCGATGACGGGCCCGAGGGTGCCCATCCACCAGGTCCGGTTTCCCCCGTCACCGTCTCCGGTACCGGCCTGGCTCACTGGGTCCCTTGAGCCGTTATACACGACGGCCTTGATCGGGCCTGATAACCCACAAGTATAGGGGATCGTTTGTAGCCTTCCTCGATAAATAAGAGTGTTGAACCCAACGAGGAACTAAAGGCAGAACAAATATTCCCTCAAGTTCTATCGACCACCGATACAACTCTACGCACACTTAACGTTTGTGTTACCTAAAACAAGATGAAACTATTTTGCAAGAATAAAACTAGGAGTACTTTGCGAGAATAAAACTACGAATAAATTGCAAGGTAGTAAAAGTAGATAGCTTTTGTCAACAAGAAAGTCATTTGTCCCTAGGCAATCGATAACAAATACCGGTAATCATTCTTGCAATTTTATATGAGGGAGAGGCATGAGCTAACATACTTTCTCTACTTGGATCATATGCACTTATGATTGGAACTCTAGCAAGAATCCGCAACTACTAAAGATCATTAAGGTCGTGAAACCCAACCATAGCATTAAGTATCAAGTCCTCTTTACTCCCATACGCCATAACCCACTTATCCGCGTTTAGGCAACTGTCACCCCCGCAACACTGACAATAAGCAAACTATGAACATATTGCAACACCCTACAGCGGGGGCCCCTCACGTTTGCGTGACACGGAGGGAACCGTAGGACAACACCATAAATAAAATATACAATCATACCAACCAAGATAATAATTAACCCATAGGACAAAACGGATCTACTCAAACATCATAGGATAACCATAGATCATTGGAAAATAATATATGGAGTTAAGCACCATGTTTAAGTAGAGATTACAGCGAGGAGAAGGGGTGTTACATCGCTGCATAGAGGGGGAGAGAGTTGGTGTTGACGGTAGCAAGATTGTTGATGTAGATCGCCGTCATGATCCTAGCCCTGGCGGCACTCCGGCGCCACCGGGAGAGAGGGGGAGAGAGCCCCCCCTCCTTCTTCTTCTTCCTAGGACTCCCCCCTAGATGGGAAGAGAGTTCCCCCTCTGGTCCATGGCCTCCATGGCGGCGGAGGGGCAGGAGCCCCTCCGATATTGGATCTCCCTCTCTGTTCTCTTCTGTTTCGCGCTCCCCAGATCTGGCCAAAACTGTTTCTTATATTCCCGGAAATCCATAACTATGATTGCGCTGATCTTTTTACATGATTTTTTTTCTGATATAAGCTTCCTTGCGACCGAAGTAGTGCTCCAACCGATGTTCGAGGAGGGAAGCACCCACCATCACGCGCCAGGGGCCTGAGGCGCGCCCTGGTGTATCGTGGTCTGTGTGGGCCTCCGTTTGCGGTGATTCCAACTCCTAAAATTCACAAATATTGCAAAATAATTCTCCATGGAGTTTCATCACATTTGGACTTTGTTTGATATGGATTTTCTGCGATACAAAAACATGCAACAAACAGGAACTGGCATTGGGCACTGGATAAATAAGTTAGTCCAAATAAATCATAGAAAAATTTGCCAAAAGTATGTGAAAGTTGTATTATATTGGCATGAAACAATCAAAAATTATAGATATGACGGAGAGGTATCAGTATCCCCAAGCTTAATTCCTGCTCATCCTTGAGTATGTAAATGATAAAAAGATAATTTTTGATGTGGAATGCTACCTAGCATAAACTTGATCATATATCTAATCATGGCATGAATATTAAGACATAAGTGATTCAAAGCAATAGTCTATAATTTAACATAAAGACATCAATACTCAGGCATCCCAATAAACAATCATGTCTTTCAAAATATCAATGCTAAAGAACGTTATCCCTACAAATTCATATAGTCTTGTCATGTTCTGTCTTCCTAACACAAAGTATAAATCATGCACAACCCCGATGACAAGCCGAGCAATTGGTTCATAGTTTTTAACGCGCTTCATCTTTTTCAACCCTCACGCAATACATGAGCGCAAGCCATGGATATAGCACTACGGGTGGAATAGAGTATGATGATAGGGGTAAATATAAAGAAGACAAAAATGTAAGAAAGTCTCACATCCACGCGGCTAACCAACGGGCTATGGAGATGCCCATCAATTGATATCAACATGAGGAGTAGGAATTGACATGCAACGAATGCACTAAGAGCTATAAGTGTATGAAAGCTTGAAATGAAAACTAAGTGGGTGTGCATCTAATCCTATAATGAAATATTCCCACCAGTATATGAAAGTGACAACATATGAGACTCTCCATATGAAAACATGGTGCTACTTTGAAGCACAAGTGTGGTAAAGGATACTAACAATTCCCGTTCTCTCTTTGTTTATTTTTCTTTTTTCTTTCTTTTTTCTTTTTTTCTTTCTCTTTTTTTTCTTTCTTTTCTTTTCTCTCATTGTCCGGAGTCTCATCCTGACTTGTGGGAGAATCATAGTCTCCATCACTTCTATTTACTTATAACTCAAAAGGAATAAAAATTACAACTCGATACCTATACAAAATATGACTCTATATGAATGCCTCTGGCAGTGCACCAGGAGGTGTAATGATCTAGCGTACCATGTATAAAAATGATGCACGGTGACTGAGCCACAACTACTATGTCAGCTCTATGATCATGCAAAGCAATATGACAATGAATGCTCAAGTCATCAAACGGAAGCGGTCGAAGTTGCATGGCAATATATCTTGGAATGGCCATGGAAAAGCCATAATAGGTAGGTATGGTGGCTGTTTTGAGGAAGATATAATAAGGTTTATGTGTGATAGAGCGTATCATGTCACGAGGTCTGGATGCACCTGCGAAGTTTGCACCGGCTCTATTGGTGAGAAAGGGCAATGCACGGTACCATAGAGGCTAGCAAATTGTGGAAAGGTTAGAGTGCGTATAATCCATGGACTCACATTAGTCATAAATAACTCATATACTTATTGCCAAAGTTTATTAGCCCTCGAAGCAAAGTACTACTATGCATGCCCCTAGGGGGATAGATTGATAGGAAAAGACCATCGCTCGTCCCCGACCGCCACTCATAAGGAAGACAATCAAGGATAAATTGTGCTCCAACTTTCATAGCATAACGAGGGACTATACGTGCATGCTTCGGGAATCACAAACCTTAACACAATTATTCTTACTAACCACACCCATTTACTAGTACCTCCCACATATTCCATCTCTATATCGCAAAACTATTGCAAGGAATCAAACATATCATATTTAGTGATCCACAAGTTCTATGTAGGATTTTGTGACTAACCATGCAATTGACCAATTCCATTTGACTCTCTAAATAGATATAAGTGAAGCATGAGAGTTCAATTCTTTCTACAAAAGAACATGCTCCAACAAATATAAGTGAAGCAAAAGAGCATTCTACGAACATCAGTTTCCTATGTGAAGAGAAACAGGCAATCCACACTTCAAATGATATAAGTGAAGCACATGAAGCATTCTATAAAGCCATAATCAAAAGATATAAGTGAAGTGCAATGAGCATTCTATATATCAACCATGGACTATCTCATACCAGCATGGTGCATAAAAGAAAAGTGAAACTAAATGCAAAAGACGCTCCAAGATTTGCACATATCATATGAACAAAACGAATCCGAAAACATACCGATACTTCTTGAAGAAAGATGGGATGCCTTCTGGGGCATCCCCAAGTTTAAACGCTTGAGTCTCCTTGGATATTTATTTGGGGTGCCTTGGGCATCCCCAAGATTGATATCTTGCCTCTCCTCCTTCTCCTCATATCGAGACCTCCTCAATCTTCGAACACTTCATCCACACAAAACTTAACCAAACTTTTAGTGGCGGGGTTAGTGAAAATGGCAATGAAATACCATAATGTACTACTGCAACATTATTGTATAATTATAAACAAACATTAAACATTACCCACTGTATGCTATCACAATTCTATGGCCCCAAGTCAAGGAGGCTTCAACAAGAATTCAAACATACGCAAATAATGAAGCTATAGCAGCAATCTGTGAAAACACGACAGTCTGTAAAGATTTGAACATCCACCATACTTCTGTAACTCTAAAAATCCTAAAAAATAGTAAAAAAAAAAGTGTATAGAAAGATAGTACAAATAGTTTCAGAACCATTTGACGTTCCAGTAAAAAAAATGTAAAATTGTGCACTACAGCCAAAGTTTCTGTTTTGCACCGCACAAACCAACAAGCAATCTAATCATCCTAAAGGAAAATCTTGGCACATTATTTTTATAATACAATGCAATTGTACAAGGGGATAATTAATTTTGTTGAAAAGTTTCTGCAATTCAAGATTCACAAAGTTTCCATGGGCATGAACAAAGTTCAAGGAATGCTCCCGCTTCCACGATGCTCGTCTATCTCACTTTCACTTTTATTTTTGTGAAGTTTGAAGTTCCCCTCTATTTTTTTTTGCTTTTAAACTTTATAAAAGCACTCAACAGAAATAAATGACTCTCTAAAACTTCCAGGTTGTCTCCCTGGCAGCGCTTTCTTTAAAGCCATTAAGCTAGGCATAAAGTGCTCAAGTAATGAATCCATCCGAATCCCAAGGTATACCAAAGCCAATTTGAATTAACAATGATTTGGCATTTAGTAGTGAGCATAAAGCAACATATATCAAGCAATGATGAAGTCTAGCTCTCTTTCTATGCATCGGCATGTCATACAAGAACAATTCATGCACATCAAGTAAAGGCCAATACATAGCATAAGTAGTTTCTTGCAATTTTATCGTGTTGGAAACATAGAGAGGTGGAGATGTAGTTCCTCTCTCATAATAATTGAAAGTAGGAGCAGCAAGCACATGCATATTGCATTCATCAAAATTATCATGTGCAACGGTAAAAGGCAACCCATCAATATAATCCTTAATAAGACCAAACTTCTCCGATATAGTGTTGTTGGGAGAATTCAAAAAGATAATAGGACTATCATGTGTGGGTGCAATAGCAACAACTTCATGTTTAACATAAGGAACAATAGCAAGTTCATCTCCAATAGCATAATTCATATTGTCATCATGGCCACAAACATAGCAAGCATCAAGTTCATCAAAAAGGGATATTTCAAACAAATCAACAGGATCATAGCAATTATCATAGCATTCATCCTTTGGTAAGAATGAAGGGACATTAAACAATGTATGAGTTGAAGAGTTACTCTCATTAGGTGGGCACGGGTAGCTAATCCGCTCTTCCTCCTTTTGTTCTTCACTCTCCTCATCATCTTTTTCATCCAATGAGCTCACACTTTCATCAATTCCTTCTTCCATAGACTCCTCCAAAATATTAGTCTCTTCTTGGACAGCGGAGACTTTCTCAATAAACGCATCAATATCGGAATTGTATTTATAGTTATCATAGCAATATTTAAGGATGGCAAAATTTTCAGGTCTATAAACTGAATCATCAAAATCTTCAAACTTTTCAAACAAAGATTCAATTTCATAAGCACCCTTAAAAGCAACAAATTCTTCTATTTGTTCCACATCATAATAATCATATATACCATTAGCATAAGAATCCAAGGTTTCATTATCATTAAATTTGCATGTAAAGGGAAGATGTGGAGCATTCATCCTAGAGCAACAAGTAAAATCATATCTCAAGCATAAATCCCAAGCATACCAATGCAACATATAAATCTAATCCCATAAAAGTTTCCCTTTTTGAGTCAAGCGATAATCCCTAAAGTATTCACGTTGATCCAACGTTACTCCCATTATCAAGTTGAATGGGGTTTTCTTAGGATTATCAAAGTAGTGCATAATATCTTTCACATAACGATCGTCGAGGGTTTTAGGAGGATCCCCATCTCCATGAGTAGCAAGTACCACTAATTTTTTTGGTTTTTCGTGTTCCATATCCATAACTAAAGATAGAGAACAACTTAGAACAGAAATAAAAACTACTTAGTGATAAAGCAAACAAGCACACACTAGAATATTCACCCCACGCTATTGCTCCCCACCAACGGCGCCAGAAAAAGGTCTTGATATCCCACAAGTATAGGGGATCGTTAGTAACCTTCTTTGATAAATAAGAGTGTCGAACCCAACGAGGAGCTAAAGGCAGAACAAATATTCCGTCAAGTTCTATCGACCACCGATACAACTCTACGCACATTGACGTTTGCTTTACCTAAAACAAGTATGAAACTATTTTGCAAGAATAAAACTATGAGTACTTTGTGAGAATAAAACTATGAATAAATTGCGAGGTAGTAAAAGTAGATAGCTTTTGTCAACAAGAAAGTCATTTGTCCCTCGGCAATCGATAACAAGTACCTGTAATCATTCTTGCAATTTTATATGAGGGAGAGGCATGAGCTAACATACTTTCTCTACTTCGATCATATGCACTTATGATTGGAACTCTAGCAAGCATCTACAACTACTAAAGATCATTAAGGTCGTGAAACCCAACCATAGCATTAAGTATCAAGTCCTCTTTACTCCCATACGCCATAACCCACTTATCCGCGTTTAGGCTGTTGTCACCCCCGCAACACTGACAACAAGCAAACCATGAACATATTACAACACCCTACAGCGGGGGACCCTCACGTTTGTGCGAGACGAAGGGCACCGTAGGATAGCACCATAAATAAAATATACAATCATGCCAACCAAGATCATGGTTAACCCATAGGACAAAACGGATCTACTCAAACATCATAGGATAACCATAGATCATTGGAAAATAATATATGGAGTTAAGCACCATGTTTAAGTAGAGATTACAGCGGGGAGAAGGGGTGTTACACCGCTGCATAGAGGGGGGGGAGAGTTGGTGTTGACGGTAGCAAGATTGTTGATGTAGATCGCCGTCATGATCCTAGCCCTGGCGGCACTCCGGCGCCACCGGGAGAGAGGGGGAGAGAGCCCCCCTCCTTCTTCTTCTTCCTTGGCCTCCCCCCTAGATGGGAGCAGAGTTCCCCCTATGGTCCATGGCCTCCATGGCGGCGGAGGGGTAGGAGCCCCTCCGAGATTGGATCTCCCTCTCTGTTCTCTTTTGTTTTGCGCTCCCCAGATCTGGCCGAAAATCATTTCTTATATTCCCAGAGATCCGTAACTCCGATTGCGCTGATCTTTTTACACGATTTTTCCTGATATAAGCTTCCTTGCGCCCGGAGTAGAGCTCCAACCGACATTCGACGAGGGCAGCACCCACCACCACGTGTCAGGGGCCTGGGGCACGCCCTGGTGTATCATGGTCTATGTGGGCCTCCGTTTGTGGTGATTCCAACTCCTAAAATTCACAAATATTACAAAATAATTCTCCATGGAGTTTCATCACATTTGGAATTCGTTTGATATGGATTTTCTGCGATACAAAAACATGCAACAAACATGAACTGGCACTGGGCACTGGATAAGTAAGTTAGTCCAAATAAATCATATAAAAAGTTGCCAAAAGTATGTGAAAGTTGTATTATATTGGCATGAAACAATGAAAAATTGTAGATATGATGGAGACGTATCATGGCCGCACGTGCTGCCCCCACCGGCGATGCAGCCGGCCATGTAGTTTGGCGGGTCCTCGGGCTACGCCGAGCCCTTCGCTAGCATTGACGGGTGCCTGTTCCAGGGCGGCACCCTGATGCCCACCTACTCATCCCCATCATCCTCGCTGCTCCATGATGATGCGGTGCACCCGCCCATCGTCCACGTCCAGACGCCGCAGAGATTCTCCAAGCTGGAGTTCACAACCTACGACCGCACCGTCGACCCCCTGAATTGGCTCAACCAATGCTATCAATTTTTTAGGGGACAACGCACGCTCGCGTCTGACCGCACCAGGATCGCCTCATATCATCTCCGAGGAGTCGCGCAGACGTGGTACTATGCCCTCGAATAGGACGAGGGCGACATGCCACCATGGGAGGGGAGCGCTTCCATGATTTGTGCCTCTTGCGCTTTGGTCCGCCTATACACAGGAGCCGCCTGGCGGAGCTTGGGCGTCTTCCATTCTCACCTCGGTAGAAGACTTCGCCAACCGCTTCCAGGCACTGCCGTGCCACGCCTCTGGCATTTCGGCACGTCAGCGGGTTGAGCTCTTCGTCGGCGGCCTACCAGACCACATCCTCATGGACGTGGAGATGCGCGGGCCGCAGGACCTCCAGACGGCCATGTACTATGCCCGCGCATTCGAGCATCGCACGATGGCCATCTAGCAGGCACCACCGCCCCGGGCCGCTGGGCCGCCACCCTAACCGGAAGTTCCCGCATAGGGTCGGCCTGCCCAGGCTGCCGCGGCGCCCCTCATTGCGGCTGCGGCATGCCCGTTCCGCCGGCTCACCCCGACCAAGCAAATCGAGCGTCCCTGCCAAGGATTGTGCTTCAACTGCGACGAGCCCTACGTACTGGGCCACGTCTGCCCGTGACTCTTCTACTTGGAGGTTGGAGATGAAGGAAATATGCCCTAGAGGCAATAATAAAATTGTTATTTTATATTTCCTTATTCACAATAAATGTTTATTATTCATGCTAGAATTGTATTAACCGAAAACTTGATACATGTGTGAATACATATACAAAACAACGTGTCCCTAGTATGCCTCTACTAGACTAGCTCGTTGATCAAAGATGGTTAAATTTCCTAGCCATGGACATGAGTTGTCATTTGATAACGGGATCACATCATTAGTGGAATGATGTGATGTACAAGACCCATCCGTTAGCTTAGCATAATGATTGTTTAGTTTTATTGCTACTGCTTTCTTCGTGTCAAATATATATTCCTCTGACTATGAGATTATGCAACTCCCGGACACCGGAGGAATGCCTTTTGTGCTATCAAACGTCACAACGTAACTGGGTGATTATAAAGATGCTTTACAGGTATCTCCGAAGGTGTTTGTTGTGTTGGCATAGATCGAGATTAGGATTTGTCACTCTGAGTATCGGAGAGGTATCTCTGGGCCCTCTCGGTAATGCACATCATATGAAGCCTTGCAAGCAATGTGACTAATGAGTTAGTTGCGGGATGATGCACTATGGAACGAGTAAAGAGACTTGCCGGTTATGAGATTGAACTAGGTATAAAGATACCGACGATCGAATCTCGGGCAAGTAACATACTGATGACAAAGGGAATAACTATGTTGACACTGCGGTTCGATCGATAAAGATCTTCGTAGAATATGTGGGAACCATTATGAGCATCCAATTTCTTCTATTGGTTATTGACTGGAGAGGTGTCTCGGTCATGTCTACATAGTTCTCGAACCCGTAGGGTCCGCACGCTTAACGCTCAATGACGATAGGTATTATATGAGTTATGTGTTTTGGTGACCGGAGGTTGTTCGAAGTGCCATATGAGATCACGGACATGACGAGGAGTCTCGAAATGGATGAGAGGTAAATATTGATATATTGGAAGGTTACGTTCCGACACCGGATTGGTTTCAGAAGTTTCAGATGTTTTTCAGAGTACCGGGAGGTTACCGGAACCCCCCGGGGGATTGTTGGGCCTACATGGGCCATAGGAGAGAGGGAAGGCAGCCCACAAGGTGTGGCCGTGCCCCCCTCCCATGGGGAGACTGAATTGGACAAGGGGAGGGGGCGCGCCCCCCTTTCCTTCTCATATGCCTCTCCCTTCCCCCTTTTCCCCCTCCGGAAGAAGGAAAAAGGGGGGGGGGCAAATCCTACTAGGAGTGGAGTCCTAGTAGGACTCCTCCCCCCTTGGCGCGCCCCTTGTGGCCGTCCTCCTCCCCTCCTCATTTATATATGGGGGCGAGCGGCACCCCAAAGCACATCAATTGTTTAGCCGTGTGCGGTTCCCCCCTCCACCGTTTACTCCTCTAGTCATATTGTCTAGTGCTTAGGTGAAGCCCTGCGCGGATCACTTCACCAACACCATCATCACGTCGTCGTGCTGACAGAACTCATCGACTCTATCGACACTCTGCTAGATCAAGAGTTCGAGGGACGTCATCGAGCTGAACATGTGCAGAACTCGGAGGTGACGTACATTCGGTACTTGATCAGTTGATTCAAGAAGACGTTCGACTACATCAACCGCGTTAAGTTAATGCTTCTGCTTTCGGTCTATGAGCGTACGTGGGCACATTCTCCCCCTCTCGTTACTATGCATCTCCTAGATAGATCTTGCGTGAGCGTAGGAGTTTTTTTGAAATTGCATGCTACATTTCCCAACAGTGGCATCCGAGCCAGGTTTATGCGTAGATGATATGCACGACTAGAACACAAAGAGTTGTGGGCGGTGATTGCCATACTGCTTACCACCAATGTCTTATTTTGATTCGGTGGTATTGTTGGATGAAGCGGCCTGGACCAACCTTACATGACCGCGTTCATGAGACCGGTTCCACCGACAGACATGCAACTAGTTTTGCATAAAGGTGGCTGGCGGGTGTCTGTTTCTCCAACTTTACTTGAATCGAATTTGACTGCGGCCAGTCCTTGTGAAGGTTAAAACATCAAACTTGATAAATCACTGTTGTGGTTTTTGTGCCGTAGGTATGTACAATTCATGCTAGCAGCCCATAGCAACCATGTAAAACTTACAAAAAACAAACTAGAGGACGTCTAACTTGTTTTTACAGGGCATGTTGTGATGTGATATGGTGAAGACATGATTTGATATAAAGATTGTTGTATGAGATGATCATTTTTTTATAAAAGTTATCGGCAACTGGCAGGAGCCATATGGTTATCGCTTTATTGTATGAAATACAAGCGCTATGTAATTGCTTTAGTTTATCACTAAGCGCTAGCGATAGTCATGGAAGCAATGGTTCATGAGATGACCACGACGCTATGATGGAGATCAAGGTGTCAAGCCGCTGACGATGGAGATCATGACGTTGCTTCGATCATGGAGATCATGAGCACAAGATGATGACGGCCATATCATGTCACATATTTTGATTGCATCTAATGTTTATCTTTTATGCATCTTATTTTGCTTAGTATGGCGGTAGCATTATAAGATGACCCCTCACTAAATTTCAAGCTATAAGTGTTCTCCCCAAGTATGCACCATTGCGAAAGTTCTTCGTGCTGAGACACAACATGATGATCGGGTGTGATAAGACCTACATTCAAATACAACGGGTGCAAGCCAGATTTGCACACGCGGAATACTCGGGTTAAACTTGACGAGCCTAGCATATACAGATATGGCCTCGGAACGCTGGAGACCAAAAGGTCGAACATGAATCATATAGTAGATATGATCAACATAGGTATGTTCACCATTGAAGATTACTCCATCTCACGTGATGATTGGACATGGTTTAGTTGATTTGGATCACGTATCATTTAGATGACTTGAGGGATGTCTATCTAAGTGGGAGTTCTTTAGTAATTTGATTAATTGAACTTAATTTATCATGAACCTAGTCCTGATAGTTTTTGCATATCTATGTTGTCGATCAATGGCTCGTGCTACCGTTCCTTTGAATTTTAATGCGTTCCTAGAGAAAGATAAGTTGAAACATGATGGCAGCAACTACACGGACTGGGTCCATAACTTCAGGAATATCCTCATTGCTGCATAGAAGAATTATGTCCTTGATGCAACGCTCGGTGCAAGGCCTGCTGCAGGAGCAGAAGCTGACATTGTGAATGCCTCGCAAGCTCGACCTGATGACTACTTGTTAGTTTAGTGTGCCATGCTTTACGGCTTAGAATCGGGACTTCAAAGATGTTTTGAACATCATGGACCATATGAGGTGTTCCAGGAGTTGAACTTAATATTTCAAGCAAATGCCCGAGTTGAGAGATATGAAGTCTCCAACAAGTTCTATAGCTGCAAGATGGAGGAGAACAATTCTGTTAGTGAGCACATACTCAGAATGTCTGGATACCATAATCACTTGACTCAGCTGGGAGTTAATCTTCCAAATGATTGTCACTGCCACCAAGCTACAAAGGCTTCGTGATGAACTACAATATGAAAGGGATGGAAAAAATATTCCCGAGCTCTTCGCGATGCTAAAGGCCGTAGAGGTAGAAATCAAGAAGGAGCATCAAGTGTTGATGGTTAACAAAACCATTAGTTTCAATAAAAAGGGCAAGGGAAAAAGAAGGGGAACTTCAAAAATATTGAGAAGCAAGTTGTCACTCCCGGGAAGAACCCAAGTTTGGACCCAAGCCTGAAACTGAGTGCTTCTACTGCAAAGGAACTGGTCACTGGAAGCGGAACTGCCCCAAGTATTTGGTGGATAAGAAGGATGGCAAGGTGAACAAAGGTATATTAGATATACATGTTATTGATGCATACCTTACTAATTCTCGTAGTAGTGTCTGGGTATTTGATACCGGTTTGGTTGCTCATATTTGTAACTCAAAGCAGGGACTACGGATTAAACGAAGATTGGCTAAGGATGAGGTGACGATGCGCGTCGGAAATGGTTCCAAGGTTGATGTGCGCCGTCGGCACGCTACCTCTACATCTACCTTCAGGATTAGTTTTAGACCTGAATAATTGTTATTTGGTGCCAGCGTTGAGCATGAACATTATATCTGGATCTTGTTTAGTGTGAGACGGTTATTCATTTAAATCAGAGAATAATGGTTGTGTTAGGGATATGCAGTAATTTCAAAAAAAATCCTACGATCACATAAGATCTATCTAGGAGATGCATAGCAACAAGAGGGGAGAGTGTGTCCACGTACCCTCATAGACCGAAAGCGGAAGCGTTTAGTAACGCGGTTGATGTAGTCGAACTTCTTCGCGATCCAACCTATCAAGTATCGAACGTACGACACCTACGCATTCAGCACACGTTCATCTCGATGACGTCCCTCGTACTCTTGATCCAGTTGAGTCCAAGGGTGAGTTACGTCAGCACGATGGCGTGGCGACGGTGGTGATGATGTTACCGGTGTTGGGCTTGTTGGGCTTCGCCTAAGCTCCGTAGCGGTATGATCGAGGTGTGTAATTGTGGAGGGGGCACCGCACACGGCTAAAAGATCAACTTGTATATCTATGGGGTGCCTCTTGGCCACGTATATAAAGGAGGGGTAGGAGGAGGCCAGCCAAGAGGGGAGGCACTCCATGGGGGGGAGTCCTACTAGGGCTCCAAACCTAGTAGGATTCGCCCCCCCCCCTTTCCTATTCCAAGTTGGAGATAGGGGAAGGAGGAGGAGGAGAGAAGGAAGGAGGCGGGCGCCGCCCCCTCCCCTTGTCCAATTTGGATTGGGGCAAGGGGGCGCATGCCACCTCCTAGCCAGCCCTAACTCTTCTCCACTAAGGCCCATGAGGCCCAATAACTTCCCACAGGGGGTTCCGATAACCCCCAGTACACCAGTTTTATCCGAAACTTCTCTGGAACACTTCCGGTGTCCGAACATAGTCGTATAATATATCAATATTTATGTATCAACCATTTCGATACTCCTCGTCATGTCCGTGATCTCATCCGGGACTTCGAACAAACTTCGGTCATCAAAAACACATAACTCATAATACATATCATCATCGAACGTTAAGCAGAACCTGGATGCTCATATTGGCTCCTACATATTCTATGAAGATCTTTATCAGTGAAACCGCATAACAACATATGTTGTTCTCTTTGTCATCGGTATGTTACTTGCCCGAGATTCGATCGTCGGTATCATCATACCTAGTTCAATCTCGTTATCGGAAAGTATCTTTACTCGTTCCGTAATACTACATCCCGCAACTAACTCATTAGTCACAATGCTCGCAAGGCTTATAATGATGAGTATTACTGAGAGGGCCCAGAGATACCTCTTCGAAACATGGAATGACAAATCCTAATCTCGGTCTATGCGAACCCAACAAACACCTTCGGAGACACCTGTAGAGCATATTTATAATCATCCATTTACATTGTGGCATTTGATAGAACACAAAGTGTTCCTCCGATATTCGGGAGTTGCATAATCTCATAGTCTGAGGAACTTGTATAAGTCATGAAGAGAGCAGTAGCAATGAAACTGTAATGATCATGATGCTAAGCTAACGGATGGGTCATGTCCATCACATAATTCTCCTAATGATGTGATCCCGTTCATCAAATGACAACACATGTCTATGGTTAGGAAACATAACCATCTTTGATTAACGAGCTAGTCAAGTAGAGGCATGCTAGGGACAACATATTTTGTCTATGTATTCACACATGTACTAAGTTTCCGGTTAATACATTTCTAGCATGAATAATAAATATTTATCATGAAATAAGGAAATAAATAATAACTTTATTATTGCCTCTAGGGCATATTTCCTTCAGTCTCCCACTTGCACTAGAGTCAATAATCTAGATTACATAGTAATGATTCTAACACCCATGGAGCTTTGGTGTTGATCATGTTTTGCTCGTGGAAGAGGCTTAGTCAACTGGTCTGCAACATTCAGATCCGTATGTATCTTGCAAATCTCTATGTCCCCTTCTGACAATTGATGATGGATGGAATTGAAGCGTCTATTGATGTGCTTGGTTCTCTTGTGAAATCTGGATTCCTTTGCCAAGGCAATTGCACCATTATTGTCACAAAAGATTTTCATTGGACCCGATGCACTAGGTATGACACCTAGATCGGATATGAACTCCTTCATCCAAACTCCTTCATTTGCTGCTTCCGAAGCAGCAATGTACTCCTCTTCACACGTAGATCCCACCATGACGCTCTGCTTGGAACTGCACCAACTGACAGCTCCTCCATTCAATAAAAATATGTATCCGGTTCGCAACTTTGAGCCATGCGGATCAGTGTCAAAGATTGCATCGATGTAACCGTTTACGACGAGCGCTTTTCCACCTCCATAAACGAGAAACATATCCTTAGTCATTTTCAGGTATTTCAGGATGTTCTTGACCGCTGTCCAGTGCTCCACTCCGGGATTAATTTGGTACCTCCCTGCTATGCTTATAGCAAGGCACACATCAGGTCTGGTACACAGCATTGCATACATGATAGAACCTATGGCTGAAGCATAGGGAATGACTTTCATTTTCTCTCTATCTTCTGCAGTGGTCGGGATTTGAGCCTGACTCAACTTCACACCTTGTAATACAGGCAAGAACCCTTTCTTTGACTGATCCATTTTGAACTTCTTCAAAACTTTATCAAGGTATGTGCTTTCTGAAAGTCAAATTAGGTGTTTTGATCTATCTCTATAGATCTTAGTGCACAATATGTAAGCAGCTTCACCAAGGTATTTCATCGAAAAACTCTTATTCGAGTATCCCTTTATGCTATCCAGAAATTCTATATCATTTCCAATCAACAATATGTCATCCACATATAATATTAGAAATGCTACAGGGCTCCCACTCACTTTCTTGTAAATGCAGGCTTCTCCAAAAGTCTATATAAAACCATATGCTTTGATCACACTATCAAAGCGTTTATTCCAACTCCGAGAGGCTTGCACTAGTCCATAAATGGATCGCTGGAGCTTGCATACTTTGTTAGCACCCTTTGGATCGACAAAACCTTCTGGTTGCGTCATATAGAACTCTTCTTCCAGAAATCCATTCAGGAATGCAGTTTTGACATACATCTGCCAAATTTCATAATCATAAAATGCGGCAATTGATAACATGATTCAGACAGACTTAAGCATCGCTATGGGTGAGAAAGTCTCATCATAGTCAACTCCTTGAACTTGTTGAAAACCTTTCGCAACAAGTCAAGCTTTGTAGACAGTAACATTACCGTCAGCATCGGTCTTCTTCTTGAAGATCCATTTATTTTCTTTGGCTTGCCAATCATTGGGCAAGTCCACCAAAGTCCACACTTTGTTCTCATACATGGATCCCATCTCAGATTTCATGGCCTCAACCCATTTCGCAGAATCTGGGCTCATCATCGCTTCCTCATAGTTCGTAGGTTCACCATGGTCTAGTAACATGACTTCCAGAATAGGATTACTATACCACTCTGGTGCGGATCTTACTCTGGAATACCTATGAGGTTCGATAGTAACTTGATCTGAAGCTTCATTATCATCATCATTAGCTTCCTCACTAATTGGTGTAGGAATCACTGGAACTGATCTCTGTGATGAACTACTTTCCAATAAGGGAGAAGGTATAGTTACCTCATCAAGTTCTACTTTCCTCCCACTCACTTCTTTCGAGAGAAACTCCTTCTCTAGAAAGGATCCATTCTTAGCAACAAATATTTCGCCTTCGGATCTGTGATAGAAGGTGTACCCAACGGTCTCCTTTGGGAATCCTATGAAGACGCACTTCTCCAATTTGGGTTTGAGCTTATCAGGTTGAAGCTTTTTCACATAAGCATCGCATCCCCAAATTATAAGAAACGACAACTTTGGTTTATTGCCAAACCATAGTTCATAAGGCATCGTCTAAACGGATTTTGATGGTGCCCTATTTAAAGTGAATGCAGCCGTCTCTAAAGCATAACCCCAAAACGATAGCGTTAAATATGTAAAAGACAACATAGATCACACCATATCCAATAAAGTACAATTACGACATTCAGATACACCATTTCACTATGGTGTTCCAGGTGGCATTAACTGTGAAACTATCCCATGTTGTTTCAAATGAAGACCAAACTCGTAACTCAAATATTCACCTCCACGGTCAGATCATAGAAACTTTATTTTCTTATTACGATGATTTTCCACTTCACTCTGAAATTCTTTGAACTTCTCAAATGTTTCAGCCTTATACTTCATTAAGTAGATATAACCATATCTACTCAAATCATTTGTGAAGGTAAGAAAATAAAGATACCCGCCATGAGCCTCAGTACTCATTGGACCGCATACATCGGTATGTATTATTTCCAATAAGACAGTAGCTCATTCCATTGTTCCGGAGAACGGAGTTTTAGTCATCTTGCCCATAAGGCACGGTTCGCAAGCACCAAGTGATTCATAATCAAGTGATTCGAAAAGTCCATCAGCATGGAGTTTCTTCATGCGTTTTACACCAATATGACCCAAACGGCGGTGCCACAAATATGTTGCACTATCATTATCAACTTTGCATCTTTTGGCTTCAATATTATGAATATGTTATCATCACTATCGAGATTCAAAAAAAATAGATCACTCATCAAGGTGCATGACCATAAAATATATTACTCGTATAAATAGAACAACCATTATTCTCTGATTTAAATATATTACTCGTATAAATATATTACTCATCAAGATCCAGATATAATGTTCATGCTCAACGCTGGCACAAAATAACAATTATTCAGGTCTAAAACTACTCCCGATAGTACATGTAGAGGTAGCGTGCCCACGGTGATCACATCGACCTTGGAACCATTTCCCACGCGCATCATCACCTCGTCCTTAGGCAATCTTCGTTTAATCCGTAGCCCCTGTTTCGAGTTGCAAATATGAGCAATAGAACCAGTATCAAATATCCAGGCGCTACTACAAGCATTAGTAAGGTACACATCAATAACATGTATATCAAACATACCTTTCACTTTGCCATCCTTCTTATCCGCCAAATACTTGGGGCAGTTCCGTTTCTAGTGACCAGTCCCTTTGTAGTAGAAGCACTCAGTTTCAGGCTTAGGTCCAGACTTGGGTTTTTTCTCCTGAGCAGCAACTTTCTTGTCGTTCTCCTTGAAGTTCGCCTTCTTACCTTTGCCCTTTTTCTTGAAACTAGTGGCCTTGTTGACCATCAACACTTTATGCTCCTTTTTGATTTCTACCTCCGCAGCCTTTAGCATTGCGAAGAGCTCAGGAATAGTCTTGTTCATCCCTTGCATATTATAGTTCATCATGAAGCCTTTATAGCTTGGTGGCAGTGATTGAAGAACTCTGTCAATGACACTATCATCAGGAAGATTAACTCCCAGCTGAGTCAAGTGGTTATGGTACCCAGACATTCTGAGTATGTGTTCACTGAAAAAACTATTCTCCTCCATTTGCTTGAACTTGTTGGAGACTTCATATCTCTCAACTCGGGCATTTGCTTGAAATATTAATTTCAACTCTTGAAACGTCTCATATGCTCCATGATGTTCAAAACGTCTTTGAAGTCCCAATTCTAAGCCGTAAAGCATGGCACACTGAAGTATCGAGTAGTCATTAGCTTTGCTCTGCCAGACGTTCTTAACGTCATCAGTAGCATCTGCAGCAGGCTTGGCACCCAACGTTGCTTCTAGGACGTAATTCTTCTTTGGAGCAATGAGGATAATCCTCAAGTTATGGACTCAGTCCGTGTAGTTGCTGCCATCATCTCTCAACTTAGCTTTCTCTAGGAACACATTAAAATTCAAAGGAACGGTAGCACGGGCCATTGATCTACAATAACATAGACATGCAAAATAACTATCAGGACTAAGTTCATGATAAGTTAAAGTTCAATTAATCATATTACTTAAGAACTCCCACTTAGATAGACATCCCTCTGGTCATCTAAATGATCACGTGATCCAAATCAACTAAACCATGTCTGATCATCACGTGACATGGAGTAGTTTTCAATGGTGAACATCAGTATGTTGATCATATCTACTATCTGATTCACGTTCAACCTTTCGGTTTCAGTGTTCCGAGGCCCTATCTGCATATGCTAGGCTCTTCAAGTTTAACCCGACTATTCTGCGTGTGCAAAACTGGCTTGCACCCGTTGTATGTGAACGTAGAGCTTATCACACCCGATCATCATGTGGTGTCTCGGCATGACGAACTGTAGTGACAGTGCATACTCAGGGAGAACACTTGTACCATGAAATTTAGTAAGGGATAATCTTATAATGCACCGCCATACTAAGCAAAAAAAGATGCATAAAAGATAAGCATCACATGCAATCAAAATATGTGACATGATATGACCATCATCATCTTGTGCTTCATGATCTCCATCGCCGAAGCATCGTCATGATCTCCATCATCACCGGCGCGACACCTTGATCTCCACCGTAGAATCGTTGTCGTCTCGCCAATTATTGTTACTACTACTATTGCTACCGCTTAGTGATAAAGTAAAACAATTACATGGCAATTGCATTGCATACAATAAAGCGACAACCATATGGCTCCTACTAGTTGCCAATAACTTTGTTACAAAACATGATCATATCATACAACAATTTATATCACATCATGCCTTGACCATATCACATCACAGCAAGCCCTGCAAAAACAAGTTAGACGTCCTCTACTTTGTTGTTGCAACTTTTACGTGGCTGCCATGGGCTTCTAGCAAGATCCGTTCTTACCTATGCATCAAAACCACAACAATTTTTCATCAAGTGTGTTCTTTTAAACTTCAACAAGTACCGGCCGTAGTCAAACTCAATTCAACTAAAGTTGGAGAAACAGACACCTGCCAGCCGCCTTTGTGCAAAAGCACGTCGGTAGAACCAGTCTCATGAACGCGGTCATCTAATGTCGGTCCGGGCCGCTTCATCCAACAATACCGCCAAATCAAAGTAAGACGTCGGTGGTAAGCAGTATGACTATTATCGCCCACAACTCACTTGTGTTCTACTCGTGCATATAACATCTACGCATAGACCTGGCTCGAATGCCACTGTTAGGAAACACAGTAATTTCAAGAAAATCCTACGATCATGCAAGATCTATCTAGGAGATGCATAGCAACGAGACGGGAGAGTGTGTCCACATATCCTTGAGGACCGAAAGCGGAAGCGTTTAGTAACGCGGTTGATGTAGTCGAACTTCTTCGTGATCCAACCGATCAAGTACCGAACGTACGGCACCTCCATGTTCAGCACATGTTCAGCTCGATGACGTCCCTCGTACTCTTGACCCAGTTGAGGCTGAGGGTGAGTTCCATCAGCACAACGGAGTGGCAATGGTGATGATTTTGCTATCGGTGCAGGGCTTCGCCTAAGCTCCGCAACTGTATGATCGAGGTGTGTAACTATGGAGGGGGGCACCGCACACGGCTAAAAGATCAACTTGTGTCTCTATGGGGTGACCCTTGTCCACGTATATAAAGGAGGGGGAGGAGGAGGCCGGCCAAGAGGGGAGCCGCGCCATGGGGGGGAGTCCTACTAGGACTCAAAACCTAGTACGATTCACCCCCCTTTCCTATTCCAAGTTGGAGAAGGGGAGAAGGAGAAAGAGGAGAGAAGGACGGAGGGGGGCGCCGCCCCCTCCCCTTGTCCAATTCGCATTAGGGCAAGGGGGTGCGCGCCACCTCCTGGCCGGCCCTCTCTCTTCTCCACTAAGGCCCATGAGGCCCAATAACTTCCCGGAGGGGGATCCGGTAACCCCCGGTACTCCTGTTTTATCCGAAACTTCTCTGGAACACTTCCGGTGTCCGAACATAGCCGTACAATATATCAATCTTTATGTCTTGACCACTTCGAGACTCCTCATCACATCCGTGATCTCATCCGAGACTCCAAACAAACTTCGGTCATCAAAAACCCATAACTCATAATACATATCGTCATCGAACGTTAAGCATGTGGACCCTACGGGTTCGAGAACTATGTAGACATGACCGGGACACCTCTCCGGTTAATAACCAATACCAGAACCTGGATGATCATATTGGCGCCTACATATTCTACGAATATCTTTATCGGTCAAACCGCATAACAACATACGTTCTTCCCTTTGTCATCGGTATGTTACTTGCCCGAGATTCGATCGTCGATATCATCATACCTAGTTCAATCTCGTTACTGGAAAGTCTCTTTACTCGTACCGTAATACTACATCCCGCAACTAACTCATTAGTCACAATGCTTGCAGGGCTTATAGTGATGAGTATTACCGAGAGGGCCCAGAGATACCTCTCTGAAACACGGAGTGACAAATCCTAATCTCGATCTATGCCAACCCAACAAACACCTTCAGAGACAGCTGTAGAGCATCTTTATATTCACCCATTTACATTGTGACATTTGATATCACACAAAGTGTTCCTCTGATATTCGGGAGTTGCATAATCTCATAGTCTGAGGAACTTGTATAAGTCATGAAGAGAGCAGTAGCAATGAAACTGTAACGATCATGATGCTAAGATTGTTGGAAATATTCCCTAGAGGCAACAATAAATTAGTTATTATTATTATATTTCCTTGTTCATGATAATCGTTTATTATCCATGCTATAATTGTATTGATAGGAAACTCAGATACATGTGTGGGTACATAGACAACACCATGTCCCTAGTAAGCCTCTAATTGACTAGCTCGTTGATCAATAGATGGTTACGGTTTCCTGACCATGGACATTGGATGTCGTTGATAATAGGATCACATCATTAGGAGAATGATGTGATGGACAAGATCCAATCCTAAGCCTAGCACAAAGATTGTGTAGTTCGTATGCTAAATCTTTTCTAATGTCAAGTATCATTTCCTTAGACCATGAGATTGTGCAACTCCCGGATATAGTAGGAATGCTTTGGGTGTACCAAACATCACAACGTAATTGGGTGGCTATAAAGGTGCACTACAGGTATCTCCGAAAGTGTTTGTTGGGTTGGCACGAATCAAGATTGGGATTTGTCACTCCGGTAAACGGAGAGGTATCTCTGGGCCCACTCGGTAGGACATCATCATAATGTGCACAATGTGACAAAGGGGTTGATCACGTGATGATGTGTTACAGAACGAGTAAAGAGACTTGCCGGTAACGAGATTGAACAAGGTATCGGCATACCGACGATCGAATCTCGGGCAAGTACAATACCGCTAGACAAAGGGAATTGTATACGGGATTGCTTGAATCCTTGACATCGTGGTTCATCCGATGAGATCATCGTGGAACATGTGGGAGCCAACATGGGTATTCAGATCCCGCTGTTGGTTATTGGCCAGAGAGCTGTCTCGGTCATGTCTGCATGATTCCCGAACCCGTAGGGTCTACACACTTAAGGTTCGGTGACGCCAGAGTTGTTATGGGAATTGGTGTGCAGTTACCGAATGTTGTTCGGAGTCCCGGATGAGATCCTGGACGTCACGAGGAGTTCCGGAATGGTCTCGAGGTAAAGATTTATATATGGGAAGTCCTATTTTGGCCACCGGAAAATGTTCGGGATTTTTCGGTATTGTACCGGGAAGGTTCTAGAAGTTTCTGGAGTGGGGCCCACCAGCATGGGGGGACCCACATGAACGTGGGTAGTGGGGGCAAGGCCCCACACCCTTGGTCAAGGTGCACCAAGATCCCCCCTTAGAAGGAATAAGATCATAACCGAAAGGGATAAGATCAAGATCCCTAAAAAGGGGGGATAACAATTGGTGGGGAAGGAAATGATGGGATTTCTTTCCTCCCACCTTTGCCAGCGCCCCAATGGACTTGGAGGGCAAGAAACCAGCCCCCTCCACCCTTATATATAGTGGGGAGGCGCATGGGAGCTTCACCCTTGCCCCTGGCGCAGCCCTCTCCCTCCCCAACACCTCCTCCTCCTCCGTAGTGCTTGGCGAAGCCCTGCCGGAGAACTGCAAGCTCCACCACCACGCCGTCGTGCTGCCGGAGCTCTCCCTCAACTTCTCCTCTCCCCTTGCTGGATCAAGAAGGAGGAGACGTCCCCGGGCTGTACGTGTGTTGAACGCGGAGGTGCCGTTTGTTCGGCACTAGGATATCTGGTGATTTGGATCACGACGAGTACGACTCCTTCAACCCCGTTCTCTTGAACGCTTCCGCTTAGCGATCTACAAGGGTAGTGTAGATGCACTCTCCTTCCCCTCGTTGCTGGTTTCTCCATAGATAGATCTTGGTGACACGTAGGAAAATTTTGAATTTCTGCTATGTTCCCCAACAGTGGCATCATGAGCTAGGTCTATTGCGTAGATTCTTTGCACGAGTAGAACACAAAGTAGTTGTGGGCGTTGATTTTGTTCAATATGCTTACCGTTACTAGTCCAATCTTGTTTCGACGGTATTGTGGGATGAAGCAGCCCAGACCGACCTTACACGTACTCTTACGTAAGACAGGTTCCACCGACTGACATGCACTTGGTGCATAAGGTGGCTAGCGGGTGCTAGTCTCTCCCACTTTAGTCGGATCAGATTCGATGAAAAGGGTCCTTATGAAGGGTAAATAGCAATTGGCATATCACGTTGTGGTTTTGCGTAGGTAAGAAACGTTCTTGCTAGAAACCCATAGCAGCCACGTAAAACATGCAAACAACAATTAGAGGACGTCTAACTTGTTTTTGCAGGGTATGCTATGTGATGTGATATGGCCAAGAAGAATGTGATGAATGATATGTGATGTATGAGATTGATCATGTCTTGTAATAGGATTCACAACTTGCATGTCGATGAGTATGACAACCGGCAGGAGCCATAGGAGTTGTCTTTATTTATTGTATGACCTGCGTGTCATTGAACAACGCCATGTAATTACTTTACTTTATTGCTAACCGGTAGCCATAGTAGTAGAAGTAATAAGTTGGCGAGACAACTTCATGGAGACACGATGATGGAGATCATGATGATGGAGATCATGGTGTCATGCCGGTGATGATGATGATCATGGAGCCCCGAAGATGGAGATCAAAAGGAGCAAAATGATATTGGCCATATCATGTCACTATTTGATTGCATGTGATGTTTATCATGTTTATGCATCTTATTTGCTTAGAATGACGGTAGTAAATAAGATGATCCCTCATTAAAATTTTAAGAAAGTGTTCCCCCTAACTGTGCATCGTTGCGAAAGTTCGTCGTTTCGAAGCACCACGTGATGATCGGGTGTGATAGATTCTTACGCTCACATACAACAGGTGTAAGCCAGATTTACACACGCGAAACACTTAGGTTGACTTGACGAGCCTAGCATGTACAGACATGGCCTCGGAACACAAGAGACCGAAAGGTCGAGCATGAGTCGTATGGTAGATACGATCAACATGAAGATGTTCACCGATGATGACTAGTCCGTCTCACGTGATGATCGGACATGGCCTAGTTGACTCGGATCATGTAATCACTTAGATGACTAGAGGGATGTCTATCTGAGTGGGAGTTCATAAGATGAACTTAATTATCCTGAACATAGTCAAAACATCTTTGCAAATTATGTCGTTAGCTCGCGCTTTAGTTCTACTGTTTTAGATATGTTCCTAGAGAAAATATAGTTGAAAGTTGACGGTAGCGATTATGCGGATAGTAGAAAGCTTATGTCCTTAATGCACCGCTCAGTGTGCTGAACCCCAAACGTCGTCTGTGGATGTTGCGAACATCGGACATACACGTTTTGATAACTACGTGATAGTTCAGTTAAACGGTTTAGAGTTGAGGCAACAAAGACGATTTCGAAACGTCACGGAACATATGAGATGTTTCAAGGGCTGAAATTGGGATTTCAGGCTCATGCCCACGTCAAAAGGTATAAGACCTCCGACAATTTTCTTAGCCTGCAAACTAAGGGAGAAAAGCTCAATCGTTGAGCTTGTGCTCAGATTGTCTGAGTGCAACAATCACTTGAATCGAGTGGGAGTTGATCTTCCAGATGAGATAGTGATGTTTCTCCAAAGTCATTACCACCAAGCTACTAGAGCTTCGTGATGAACTATAACATATCAGGGATAGATATGATGATCCTTGAAGTATTCGCGATGTTTGACACCGCGAAAGTAGAAGTCAAGTAGGAGCACCAATTGTTGATGGTTAGTAAAACCACTAGTTTCAAAAAGGGCAAGGGCAAGAAGGGATACTTCATGAAACGGCAAATCAGCTGCTGCTCTAGTGAAGAAACCCAAGGTTGAACCCAAACCCGAGACTAAGTGCTTCTGTAATAAGGGGAACAGCCACTGGAGCAGAATCACCCTAGATACTTGGTAGATGAGAAGGCTGCAAGGTCGATAGAAGTATATTGGATATACATTAAGTTAATGTGTACTTTACTAGTACTCCTAGTAGCACCAAGGTATTAGATACTTTTTCGGTTACTAAGTGTTAGTAACTCGAAATAAAAGGCTACGGAATAAACGGAGACTAGCTAAAGGTGAGCTGACGATATGTGTTGGAAGTGTTTCCAAGGTTGATATGATCAAGCATCGCACGCTCCCTCTACCATCGAGATTGGTGTTAAACCTAAATAATTGTTATTTGGTGTTTGCATTGAGCATAGACATGATTGGATTATGTCTATCGCAATACGGTTATTCATTTAAGGAGAATAATGGTTACTCTATTTATTTGAAAATACCTTCAATGGTCTTGCACCTAAAATGAATGGTTTATTAAATCTCGATCGTAGTGACACACATGTTCATGCCAAAAGATATAAGATAGTAATGATAGTACCACCTACTTGTGGCACTGCCATGTAAGTCATATTGGTATAAAACGCATGAAGAATCTCCATGTTGATGGATCTTTGGACTCACTTGTTTTTGAAAAGTTTGAGACATGCGAACCATGTCTATTGGTATGTACGCATGAAGAAACTCCATGCAGATGGATCGTTTGGACTCACTTGTTTTTGAATCACTTGAGATATGCAAATCATACCACATGGGCAAGATGACTGAAAAGCCTCGTTTTCAGTAAGATGGAACAAGATAGCAACTTGTTGGAAGTAACACATTTTGATGTGTGCGGTCCAATGAGTGCTAAGGCATGCAGTGAATATCGTTATGTTCTTACTTCATAGATGATTCGAGTCGATGTTGAGTATATTTACTTGATGAAACACAAGTCTGAATTATTGAATGGTTCAAGTAATTTCAGAGTGAAGTTGAAGATCATTGTGACAAGAGGATAAAATGTCTATGATATGATCATAGAGATGAGTATCTGAGTTACGAGCTTTGGCACGCAATTAAGACATTGTGGAAATTGTTTCACAATTAATACCGCCTGGAACACCATAGTGTGATGGTGTGTCCGAACATCATAGTTGCACCCTATTGAATATGGTGCGTACCATGATGTCTCTTATCGAATTACCACTATCGTTCATGGGTTAGGCATTAGAGACAATCGCACTCACTTTAATAGGGCACCACGTAATTCCATTGAGACGACACCGTTTGAACTATGGTTTGGAGAAACCTAAGTTGTCGTTTCTTAAAAGTTTGGGGCTGCGACGCTTATGTGAAAAAAGTTTCAGGTTGATAAGCTCGAACCCAAAGCGGATAAAATGCATCTTCATAGGACACCCCAAACAGTTGGGTATACCTCCTAATTCAGATCCGAAAGCAATAGGGATTGTTTCTTGAATCGGGTCCTTTCTCGAGGAAAAGTTTGTCTCGAAAAGTTGAGTGGGAGGATGGTGGAGACTTGATATGGTTATTGAACCATCACTACTACTATTGTGTAGCAGGGCACGGGAAGTTGTTCCTGTGGCGCCTACACCAATTGAAGTAGAAGCTTATGATGGTGATCATGAAGTTTTGGATCAAGTCACTACCGTACCTCGTAGGGTGACAAGGATGTGTACTACTTCAGAGTGGTACAGTAATCCTGTCTTGAAGGTCATGTTGCTAGACAACAATGAACCTACGAGCGATGGAGAAGCAATGGTGGGCCCATATTCCGACAAATGGTTAGAAGCCATGAAATCCGAGATAGGATCCATGTATCAGAACAAAGCATGGACTTTGGTGGACTTGCCCGATGATCGGCAAGCCATTGAGATAAATGGATCTTTAAGAAGAAGATGGACATGGACGGTAATGTCAACGTCTATGAAGATCGACTTGTGGCGAAGAGTTTTTCACAAGTTCAAGGAGTTGACTACAATGAGATTTTCTCATCCGTAGCAATGCTTAAGTCCGTCGGAATCATGTTAGCATTAGCTGCATTTATGAAATCTGGCAGATGGATGTCAAAACTAGTTTCCTTACCAGTTTTCGTAAGGAAAGGTTGTATGTGATACAATTAGAAAGGTTTTGTCGATCTTGAGGATGCTAAAAGGTATGCTAGCTCCAGCGATCCTTCCATGGACTGGAGTAAGCATCTCGGAGTTGGAATATGCACTTTGATAAGATGATCAAAGATTTTGGGTTTATACAAAGTTTATGAGAAACTTGTATTTCCAAAGAAGTGAGTGGGAGCACTATAGAATTTCTGATAAGTATATGTTGTAAACATATTGTTGATCAGAAATGATGTAGAATTTCTAGAAAGCATATAGGGTTATTTGAAAAGTGTTTTTCAAGGGAAAACCTAGATTAAGCTACTTGAACATTGAGCATCAAGATCTATGAGGATGGATCAAAAAACGCTTAATGGTACTTTCAAATGAGCACGTACCTTGACATGATCTTGAAGGTGTTCAAGATGGATCAGTTAAAGAAGGAGTTCTTGCCTGAGTTGTAAGGTACGAAGTTAAGACTTAAAGCTCGACCACGGCAGAAAAGAGAGAGAAAGGACGAAGGTCGTCCCCTATGCTTTAGACGTAGGCTCTACAGTATGCTATGCTAAGTACCGCACCTGATGTGTGCCTTGCTACGTACCTGGCAAGAGGGTACAAAGGTGATCAAGGAGTAGATCACCAGATAGCGGTCAAAATTATCCTTAGAGGAATAAGGATATGTTTCTCGGTTATGGAGGTGATAAAGAGTTCGACGTAAAGAGTTGCGTCGATGCAAGCTTTAACACCTATCCGAATGGCTCTGAATAGCAAACCAGATACGTATAGTGGAGCAACCATTTGGAATAGCTCCAAGTGGAGCGTGGAAGCAGCATTTACAATATGACCTAGAGATTTGCAAAGTACATACGAATTTGAATGTTGCAGACCCGTTGACTAAAGCCTCTCTCACAAGCAAAACATGATCAAACCCCAGAACTCATTGAGTCTTAATCACATGATGATGTGAACTAGTTTAGTGACACTAGTAAACTCTTTGGATGTTGGTCACATGGCGATGTGACCTGTGAGTGTTAATCACATGGCGATGTGAACTAGATTATTGACTCTAGTGCAAGTGGGAGACTGTTGGAAATATGCCCTAGAGGCAATAATAAATTAGTTATTATTATTATATTTCCTTGTTCATGATAATTGTTTATTATCCATGCTATAATTGTATTGATAGGAAACTCAGATACATGTGTGGGTACATAGACAACACCATGTCCCTAGTAAGCCTCTAATTGACTAGCTCGTTGATCAATAGATGGTTACGGTTTCCTGACCATGGACATTGGATGTCGTTGATAACGGGATCACGTCATTAGGAGAATGATGTGATGGACAAGACCCAATCCTAAGCCTAGCACAAAGATTGTGTAGTTTGTATGCTAAAGCTTTTCTAATGTCAAGTATCATTTCCTTAGACCATGAGATTGTGCAACTCCCGGATATCGTAGGAATGCTTTGGGTGTACCAAACATCACAACGTAACTGGGTGGCTATAAAGGTGCACTACAGGTATCTCCGAAAGTGTCTGTTGGGTTGGCACGAATCGAGATTGGGATTTGTCACTCCGGTAAACGGAGAGGTATCTCTGGGCCCACTCGGTAGGACATCATCATAATGTGCACAATGTGACCAAGGGGTTGATCACGTGATGATGTGTTACAGAACGAGTAAAGAGACTTGCCGGTAACGAGATTGAACAAGGTATCGGCATACCGACGATCGAATCTCGGGCAAGTACAATACCGCTAGACAAAGGGAATTGTATACGGGATTGCTTGAATCCTTGACATCGTGGTTCATCCGATGAGATCATCGTGGAACATGTGGGAGCCAACATGGGTATCCAGATCCCGCTGTTGGTTATTGGCCAGAGAGCTGTCTCGGTCATGTCTGCATGATTCCCGAACCCGTAGGGTCTACACACTTAAGGTTCGGTGACGCCAGAGTTGTTATGGGAATTGGTGTGCAGTTACCGAATGTTGTTCGGAGTCTCGGATGAGATCCCGGACGTCACGAGGAGTTCTGGAATGGTCTGGAGGTAAAGATTTATATATGGGAAGTCCTATTTTGGCCACCGGAAAATGTTCGGGATTTTTCGGTATTGTACCGGGAAGGTTCTAGAAGTTTCTGGAGTGGGGCCCACCAGCATGGGGGGACCCACATGAACGTGGGTAGTGGGGGCAAGGCCCCACACCCTTGGTTAAGGTGCACCAAGATCCCCCCTTAGAAGGAATAAGATCATATCCCGAAGGGATATGATCAAGATCCCTAAAAAGGGGGGATAACAATTGGTGGGGAAGGAAATGATGGGATTTCTTTCCTCCCACCTTTGCCAGCACCCCAATGGACTTGGAGGGCAAGAAACCAGCCCCCTCCACCCTTATATATAGTGGGGAGGCGCATGGGAGCTTCACCCTTGCCCCTGGCGCAGCCCTCTCCCTCCCCAACACCTCCTCCTCCTCCGTAGTGCTTGGCGAAGCCCTGCCGGAGAACTGCAAGCTCCACCACCACGCCGTCGTGCTGCCGGAGCTCTCCCTCAACTTCTCCTCTCCCCTTGCTGGATCAAGAAGGAGGAGACGTCCTCGGGCTGTACGTGTGTTGAACGCGGAGGTGCCGTTTGTTCGGCACTAGGATATCTGGTGATTTGGATCACGACGAGTACGACTCCTTCAACCCCATTCTCTTGAATGCTTCCGCTTAGCGATCTACAAGGGTATGTAGATGCACTCTCCTTCCCCTCGTTGCTGGTTTCTCCATAGATAGATCTTGGTGACACGTAGGAAAATTTTGAGTTTCTGCTACGTTCCCCAACAAAGATAACGGATGGGTCATGTCCATCACATCATTCTCCTAATGATGTGATCCCGTTCATCAAAGGACAACACATGTCTATGGTTAGGGAACATAACCATCTTTGATTAACGAGCTAGTCAAGTAGAGGCATACTAGGGACAACATGTTTTGTCTATGTATTCACACATGTACTAAGTTTCCGGTTAATACAATTCTAGCACGAATAATAAACGTTTATCATGAAATAAGGAAATAAATAATAACTTTATTATTGCCTCTAGGGCATATTTCCTTCAGGTTGTTCTATTTATATGAGTAATATCTTTTATGGTCATGCACCCTTGAAGAGTGGTCTATTTCTGTTGGATCTTGATCGTGATGATACACATATTCATAATATTTATTCCAAAAGATGCAAAGTTGATAATGATAGTGCAACTTTTCTGTGGCACTGCCGTTTGGGTCATATCAGTGTAAAGCGCATGAAGAAACTCTATAAAGATGGACTTTTGGAATCACTTGATTATGAATCATTTGATACTTGCGAACCGTGCCTTATGGGCAAGATGACTAAAACTCCGTTCTCCGGAACAATGGAAAGAGCTACTGACTATTGGAAATAAAACATACCGATGTGTGCGGTCCAATGAGTGTTGATGCTCGTGGCGGGTATTGGAAGTGCAACTATCCCTAGGTGGTTTTGGTAATTCCTAACAACATATAGATCATTGAGCTAATGCTATTCCAAGATAAATATTTCAGGAAAGCTCAATGGTTGGCATGGCATGGATGAGTAAAGTGGACCCCTCAAAATGCTAAGGACAAAAGGGTTGGCTCAAGCTCAAAGCTCAAGACTCTACATTTTCTATTTTAGTGATCCAAGATCACATTGAGTCTATAGGAAAAGCCAATACTATCAAGGAGGGATGAGGTGTTGCTTAATGAGGTTCTTGCTTTAAGTGCTTAGTGATATGCTCAACAGCCCTCAACTGCTTTCTCACATCCTCATATGACCTAAATCAAAAGTCAAACTCACCCCCACCGATTCTTTCTATCCGGCGCCACCGAGTTCAGATGTCATAGCCACTTCCACAAACCCTAGGCAAATCGGTCTCACCGATAGGGATCTCGGTCTCACCGAGACGGGATTGTAATCTCTCTGTTTCCCTTCGTAACGTTTCGGTCCTGCCGAGATGAGCGATCGGTCCCACAGAGATTGCAATGTAAACTCTCTGTTTCCCTTTCGTAACGTCTCGGTCCCACCGAGACGAGCAAATCGGTCCCACCGAGTTTACCAGACCAACTCTCTAGTTAGCTTATTACCAAAATAGGTCTCACCCAGTTTGTGTAATCGGTCTCACCGAGATTACGTTATGCCCTAACCCTAACCATATTGGTTCTACCGAGTTGCATGTCGGTCCCACCAAAAATCCTAACGGTCACTAGGTTTACTAAATCGGTCAGACCGAGTTTCTCAATTTGCTCCCACCGAGATTGGTAAGTTGTGTGCAACGGATAGATTTTGTGTGGAGGCTATATATACCCCTCCACCTCCTCTTCATTCGTGGAGAGAGCCATCAGAACATGCCTACACTTCCAACTTATATTTTCTGAGAGAGAACCACCTACACTTGTGTTGAGGTCAAGATATCCCATTCCTACCATATGAATCTTGATCTCTAGCCTTCCCCAAGTTGCTTTCCACTCAAATCTTCTTTCCACCAAATCCAAATCCTGCGAGAGAGAGTTGAGTGTTGGGGAGACTATCATTTGAAGCAGAAGAGCAAGGAGTTCATCATCAACACACCATTTGTTACTTCTTGGAGAGTGGTGTCTCCTAGATTGGCTAGGTGTCACTTGGGAGCCTCCGACAAGATTGTGGAGTTGAACCAAGGAGTTTGTATGGGCAAGGAGATCGCCTACTTTGTGAGGATCTACCCCTACTGAGGCAAGTCCTTCGTGGGCGACGGCCATGGTGGGATAGACAAGGTTGCTACTTCGTGGACCCTTCATGGGTGGAGCCCTCCGTGGACTCGCGCAACCATTACCCTTTGTGGGTTGAAGTCTCCATCAACGTGGATGTACGATAGCACCACCTATCGGAACCACGGCTCAAAAATCTCCGTGTCTAAAAATTGTGTTTGCCTCCTCAAACTCCTCCCTTTACCTTCATATGCAATTGTGTTACTTTCCGCTGCTATACTCTAGAATTGCATGTGTAGGTTGATTACTTGACTTGTGCTAATTTGCTAAAAACTGCCAAGAATTAAAATTGGGAAAAGGCTAAGCTTTTATTTGGTCAAGTAGTCTAATCACCCCCCCTCTAGACGTACTTTCAATCCTACAAGTGGTATCAGAGCTTTGGTCTCCATTTGCTTTGATTTCCATAGCTTTTGGTGGTCATAGCCTTGGTTTCACAACCTAGGAAAGTATGGCGTCCAGCAAGGGAAATTATCACCGTAGAGGTCCTTACTTTGATGGTACTAATTTTGCTAGTTGGAAGCATATGATGAAAATGCATATTCTTGGACATAACCCCGCCGTTTGGGCTATTGTGTGTATTGGCTTGCAAGGTGAATTCTTTTATGGGAGAGAACCGAACCGTGAAGCTAGCACGGAAGAGTTGAAGATGTTGCAATACAACGCTCAAGCTTGTGATATCCTCTTCAACAGATTGTGCCCTGAAGAATTCAACAAAATCAGCCGTCTTGAGAATGCAAAGGAAATTTGGGACACTTTGATTGACATGCACGAAGGTACCGACTCCATCAAGGAATCCAAATTGGATGTGCTTCAAAGTCAACTTGACAAGTTCAAGATGAAGGATGGTGAAGGCATCGCTGAAATGTACTCTAGGCTTGCTCTCATCACAAATGAGATTGCCGGCTTAGGAAGTGAAGAGATGACCGACAAATTCATCATCAAGAAGATCCTAAGAGCCTTGGATGCAAAATATGATACCGTGTGCACATTGATCCAAATGATGCCCAATTACAAGAATCTCAAGCCAACGGAGGTCATTGGAAGAATTGTTGCTCATGAGATGTTACTCAAGGATAAGGAGGAGCTCCACAACAATTCAAGTGGTCCTTACAAAGCCTCTTGTGAAGCTCCCACATCATCAAGTGAGAAACAAACCTTCAATGAAGAACTGAGCCTAACGGTGAAGAACTTCAACAAGTTCTACAAGAGTAGAAGCAAGGAAAGAAATTCCAAGTCAAGGTCCTACAATGACAAAAGATCTTCGAGTCGAGAGTGTAATTGCTACAATTGTGGAAGACCCGGACACTATTCCAATGAGTGTACGGCTCCCTACAAGAGAAGAGAAGAATCACCTAAGAGAAGAAGTAGAAGAGAAGAATCACCACCAAGAGAGAGAAGGAGTAGAGATGATCGTTATGAACGAAGAACATCCCGGAGAAGCAAAGATTCAGAAAGGAAGGACAAATCATCAAAGATCTACACAAAACGAAGACATCAAGCTCATGTTGGTGAATGGGTATCCGGCTCCGACTCTGAACATCACTCCGAGAGAAGCTATCACTCCGACTCGGAACATACTCAAGATGAAGGTGTTGCCGGTCTAGCATTTATGTCAACCAACTCCTACGACATATTTGATTCACCAAATGAAGGACTTGGAAGATGCTTCATGGCTAAAGGACCTAAGGTATCACACCCCGAGTATGTTGATTTCAATAGTGATGAAGATGACTTGCTAGGTGATGATGATTTACTTATTGACAACTCTAGTGATGAATACTATGATGAAACGTCAATTAATCATGCTAATCAAGATAAAATGAATGACAATGATAAGGAGAAGATTGAGCTTCTAACTAAAGAACTAAACACTCTTAAGTTAGCTCATGAAACTATGTTAGGAGATCATCGAGAACTTTTAAGGACTCATGATAAATTACGTTTTCAAAAGCTCAACCTTAAGCAAGAACATGAGTTTTTAAAAGCTATCAATGATGATCTTCGCAAGAAAAGTTATTCTTACATTGCCAAGCGTTTACTCTTATCTACTTACATGCCTCAAGTCAAGTCTAGTAACAAGAACAAGAAAGATTCTTCCTCTAGTAGTAACAACAACCATCATGCTAAATCCAATGTTGTTGCTTCTAGTAGTTCTCTTGATTCCACTAATGATTCTATTAGCCAAGTTACAGTTGAGCAAGAAAACAGCTTATTGAAGGGAATTATAGAGAAAGGTGTTTACAAGAGCCTTGCCGGAAGTAAGCAATTCGAGGAAATTGTACGCAAGCAAGGAAGGCACCGGAAGAATCAAGGTGTTGGTTTTCAACGGAAGTTCAATGCCAATGGAGTTGAGTGGGAAGAAGATCAATACCCCAAGATGAAGTTTGTTCCTCATGAAGAGAAGTATGATCCTACTTATTTCAAAGGGACACAAGCTCAAGATTATCTTCCACCACAATACCACAAGCATAAAGTCAAGGACAAGCTTCAAGAGGATATTGAAGCATTTGAAGAAGCTCCTAAGGCTTTGGTCAAGTGGGTTCCCAAGACTACGTCAAGCTCTACTTCATCAAGTACGACTACAACTCCAAGGATTCCCATCAAGATGGTGTGGATCCCGAAGAAGAAGAACTAAAGAGTTCTTGAGGGTGACTCCGCCAACATACTTCACTCTTATCATTTTGGCAAGGACAAGTGCAACCAATTTCCGCATCTTGCACTAGTTCATGGAGTCACAAACCCTCTTGTTGGTAAGACAAGGGACAAGGTAACATAATGCTTTCATAGACATCATCTTGTGTGTGCATCACTCTATGTCTATGGATATCCTTATTTGTTCCTTGTGGGACTAACCCGTGTAGGTATTGAAAGTGCAACTCATTCCAAAGGATTGCTCCAAAAGATCTACATCAACATAGAGCATCCACATCTTCAACACCTACATGAAGTCAACATCGAAAAAACCCAAGGTTAGTTCATCCTCTTAGGGGGGATGTCACATCTAGGGGGAGCTTTACTCTAAGAATTGAGCTAAAGCAACTCTAATGATGTGAACACATCAATGCATTATGTAAAAGTGGCAACCCCACTTGAGCTTCAACGATGAGTATGACCTATGATCAAATGTTCTCATTTGACTCCTAAGTCAAAATACTCATATATAGATGACCTAGTCATCGCCAATTGCTTGATAGATTCTAGAATTGGTTGTGCATGCGTTGTCACATATTTTATCTGCTATTTTATTGTGTGAGCATGTCGTTTGCATATTTTACTCATTCGAGGACATCCACTTGTAGTTTTGTTTGTTTGGCTTGTTTTATTTTTGCCAAGTGGATGGACAAGAATGCCTAAGAACCCTCTCTAGCTATCTATGCTATTCTTGTCTCAAACTCTATTCATGCTACATCACAAAGTTTGATCAAGTCAGATTCGAACCACTCTATGTGAGGAGCACTTAGAGTTCCTCATTCGTCATAGACTTAAACTTCCAAAACTTTTTTGTGCTTTTCGGTCTGACCGATTCATTCTTTTCGGTCATACCGAGATCACTAAGTCGATCTAGGTTTTCAATCTCGGTGTAACCGATTTGAACCTTTAGGTCACACTGAGTTGCAGCAACTGCTTGCAGTTATGCATCTCGGTGCCACCGAGTCGTTCCACTCGGTCACACCGACAGGGTCAGGATATAAATACCCCCGAGCCAAAATTTGGAAATTCCTCCAAATCTTTTCGCCCGCGCTCAGCCTGCTCTGCCTCCCTAGGTCTACGGATCGTCCTCCTCGTCGCCAGCCGCCTCCGCCGCTGGTCTCTGCCGCCGTCAACGGAAATCTTCATCGTCGTTGCCGCCGTAGCAAGTCCTCCGACGAACTTAGGGTATGGACTTGATCATTGTGCTATCACATTCTGATTCCTAGCACATTGTTATTGCCATGTATCTTGCCACAATTGAGATCGTTCCCTCCAACGAAATAGATTAGTTTCGAGTAAGAATTTAGGGTTAGGTTTCCGCCGAAATCATCTCGGACCAACCGAGTTGTAGAAATCGGTTCCATCGATTTGGCTCAGGCCAGTGCACATGTGATTCTCGGTCTGGCCGAGAATTGCAAATCGGTGTGACCGAGTTCAGGACTTTGTGAAACCCTAGCAGTCTCGGTGCCACCGAACTATGACTCGGTCTGACCGAGTTCACTAGTTTAGGTTCCAAAAGCTGCTTCGGTATCACCGAGTTTACAAATCGGTAGATCCGAAATGCTTTCTATGGAAAACTAAAACTAAGTTTTTAACTCATTCTTTTGCAAAAACCTATGTGCTTTGTGATGCTCATCCCCTCTATCTCATCTATATCTATTCACAGGGTCTGCTGTCAGAGTTTGCGTGATGTCTGATCAGAGTGACAGCCAGAACAGAGAGGAAGAGCAAGTTCACTTGAGTGAGGGCACTAGTCCCTCCAGTTCCTCAGATGAGGGCAGCAAGAGCACACCCAGCAACTTGCCTAAAGCTACCACTAGGGCCAAAAAGAAGAGAACCTCAGATTCTGAAGATGAGGATTATGTGGCAGGAGAGGATGAAGCCACATCTAGAAAGGTGCTAAAGAAAGAATATGGCACAAGCTGCTGCCACCAAGCCTGGCTTGAACAGGAAAATTCCTGCCAAGAGAACACCTATGCTGAAGGTCAGAGGATCAACTCAAGAGACTTTGGGATCTGAACCCAAAGTGCAAGAAGTGGCTGAAAAGAAAAGGAAAGAGAGAGCTAAGAAAACTATGGCCAGAGTAGTTGGACAACCCTCTATGATGGAAGAAGAGGAATAGGTTGCTGCTCCAGCACCTAAAGCTCAGAAGCTAATGGGAGATGCAATTAGATCAGGGGCTGCTCCATCTAAGCCCAAAGATGCTCCCAAGGCTGCTTCCAAGCCCAAGACTGCACCTAAGAGAAACACTAGGAGCATACCAACTGCAGAGAAGAACAAGGACCCAGTGCCTAAAGCTGCTGAAGAAGAAGAAGATATGAGTCACATGTCTTGAGGAAGTTGAAACCCAAAATTCCAGAACACAATGATGCTCATCCAGTAGCTGAGGATATGAAGCTAAGAAAGAATGCAGGACTCAGACAATGGAGATTGACAGATCCCTATGTTGTCAGGAGAAGGACTGTTGTGGACTACAGGTTCCATACGAAGGAACAGCGGGACTTCTATGAGACAGTGCTGCTTGATAAGAATCCAATTGTGTGTTACATGAGATGGGTGGACTGGAAGTACATCAGGTAAAATGAAGAGCATTATCTAGGAGTCTATGATAGTTTCAAGTCTTGTGGGGTAGAGAAATGTGTTGGGCAGAAGCTCACAAAATGGAATGATGAGCTTATTATGCAGTTCTACTCCACAGCTCATTTTTACCCAGATGAAAGGATTGTCTGGATGTCTGAAGGTACTAGGTACCAATCAACTGTTGAAGAATGGGCCAGTTTGATCAATGCCCCTAAGGAGAGTGATGATGAATTGGATGTCTATGCCAAGAAGAAGAAGGATCACAACTCCATGACACATATGTACAGAGAGATCCCAGATGCTATAGTTGAGACTCACAAATTTGGATCAGTACATTACCTTCTGTCAGGTTTGGCAACAATCAACTGGATCCTCAGGCATACCTTGTTGCCAAAGTCAGGTGATCACAAGATGATCAGAGGCCATGCAATAAACTTGCTTCACATATTTGATGTGCCTCAGAAGTTCAAGGTCATGAGCTTAATTGTTGAGACTATCAAGAGGACTGCTGCTGACCAGAAGAGAAGTTGTGGGTATGCCCCACAGATTCAGGAGCTCATCAACTCCAAGATGGGCACATGCACCTATCTATTGGACAAGGAACACCTGCCCATCTACCCAGATTTTGAGGATAACACGGTAGTGATGGATGAAGATGAACCATCTTCTGTGCAAGCACAAGCAAAGAAGGAGAAGGCAAGGACTGAAAAGGCTGCTAAGATGCCAACTGCTGAAGAGGCATCTCAGTACTTCCTGAAGATCAAGCAAGATTATCTTGGATACTTGATTGCCTCCACTCTGAGGATTGAGAAGGGTTTGGCCACCCTGACACAAAACTAGGAGAGCTTGGAGAGAATCATGGAACAGAAGTTCTATGACTTGGATGTGAAGGTCACTGAGATACAGTCAGTTGTTGAGCAACTTCAGGATGACATGCAGGAGAGGAAGGGCAAGACTACTACTGATGCATTTGCAAGAGTGCCCAGGAGCCAGAGATCTGCTGCAGTGCCAGTGACAGACACCAGAGCAACTTCATTAGCACCAGCAACAACTTCAGTGCCACCAGCTCCAGTAGCCACTCCACCAGCTCCATCATCCTCAACTGATGCCTTCGTCCTTGGAGTCATTTCTACACCACCACATCAAGATCAAGCATGAGAGTCGATTTAGCACTATGCATTTTTATGAACTTTTTGGTACTTGTTGCCAAAGGGGGAGAAAATGTATAGATCATAGGCTTCGAAGAGAGAGTGTTACTTTTTGTTCTCTCTTGTTTTTTGTGGTTTAACTTCATTTGGTTTCTTGTTTGAGATACATTATATCGTTTGTGTGATACTTGGATGATCATGTGTTTGATCATATACTATGCTACCTTAATGCTTGTTTGGATGACATTATCCTTTTATCTCTTTATGATCATTCACTTTGCTTGGTGATGAGTGCATGTATTTAATTATTATCATTTTGAGCGCTCCACCAAGATGTATGTGACATGGAAGAGTAACCCACGATCCTAATTCATTGTGCATTTGCAGTCCAAAGCAAATCTTAAACTATGCACAAATTTAGGGGGAGCTCTTGTTTTTTCACATACTTCTCAAAGCGACAATGTTTTCAATCTTATTATCATTTGTCGAAGCTTTGATCTATATGTTGTCATCAATTACCAAAAAGGGGGAGATTGAAAGTGCAACTATCCCTAGGTGGTTTTGGTAATTCCTAACAACATATAGCTCATTGAGCTAATGCTATTCCAAGATAAATATTTCAGGAAAGCTCAATGGTTGGCATGGCATGGATGAGTAAAGTGGACCCCTCAAAATGCTAAGGATAAAAGGATTGGCTCAAGCTCAAAGCTCAAGACTCTACATTTTCTATTTTAGTGATCCAAGATCACATTGAGTCTATAGGAAAAGCCAATACTATCAAGGAGGAGATGAGGTGTTGCTTAATGAGGTTCTTGCTTTAAGTGCTTAGTGATATGCTCAACAGCCCTCAACTACTTCCTCACATCCTCATGTGACCTAAACCAAAAGTCAAACTCGGCCCCACCGATTCTTTCTATCCGGCGCCACCGAGTTCAGATGTCATAGCCACTGCCACAAACCCTAGGCAAATCGGTCTCACCGATAGGGATCTCGGTCTCACCGAGATGGGATTGTAATCTCTATATTTCCCTTTGTAACGTTTTGGTCCTACCGAGATGAGCGATCGGTCCCACCGAGATTGCAATGTAAACTCTCTGTTTCCCTTTCGTAACATTTCGGTCCCACCGAGATGAGTGAATCGGTCCCACCGAGTTTACCAGACCAACTCTCTGGTTAGCTTATTACCAAAATCGATCTGACCAAGTTTGTGTAATTGGTCTCATCGAGATTACGTTCTGCCCTAACCCTAACCATATCGGTCCTACCGAGTTGCATGACGGTCCCACCAAAAATCCTAACGGTCACTAGGTTTACTGAATTGGTCAGACCGAGTTTCTCAATTCGGTCCCATCGAGATTGGTAACTTGTGTGTAACAGTTGGATTTTGTGTGGAGGCTATATATACCTCACGCCGGCAGTGGTTAACCCGGCCACCCCCTGTTCCCCTTCCCTCACCCATGCCCGATCCAGATCCAGCCCACCGCCCCCCTGCATTCAGTACAAGCGGTAGAGTTCTATGTGACCATCATTGTAGTCTTACTCCAGATATGTTAGAGACTCTAATGTGCTCACAAGATTGGATACGGAACAAATATAAAGGTGTGTGTGCTGCTGTTTATATTCATGTTGATCTTGCTGCCATGTTTCTTTACATGTTCATATGTACTAACTTGTTTTCTCATAGATGGCAACAATGCAAAGTCGCCAAGTTTCTAGACTTGTCTCCAAGACAATCAAGAGGTGAAGCACTTCCTCATTGCTACTAACTAATGTTCATAATTTCCAAGTTTTAAATCACATGTGTGATCTCATTGCATGTTCTTGTGTAGGTTCTGCCCCCACCTGATCTAGAAAGCTGCACTTGATGCTTCATGAAGAATGGAGATTTGGAGGCTGCCATGTTGAACCATTGATGACTTTCTGTTGTTCTTTTGGTCCCAAAGACTTATTTGCTTAAATTTGTGTGTGAACCTATTAATTGTAATGCCCTTATTGTAAGATTGTGAACTACTATGTGTTGATGTGTGAAAACTGAGATTTGGATACTGATTATGTGCTAAATTGCTGCTATTTACTATGGAACCTAGTTATATATTATGCTAAAGTACTACTGATTATTGAGATGAAATGCTATTGCTTTTATGTTCAAATGTTGTTGTTTATTAAGCTGAAATGCTACTGTTTTTTGCTGGAAGTGCCGCTATTTATTGCAATGAAATGCTGCGGTTTTTTGATTGAAATGATGCTGTTTTTTGGTTCAAATGTTACTATTTTTTGGGCTGGGATCTCGTTATTTTCATGATGAAATACTCATGTTTTTATGTTCAGATTGTGGGTGTGAGTGGGGATGGGGATGGGGATGATATGCCCATGGGGATGATATGCCTGATGGGGACGGGGATGGGAAATTTTCTTTCCCCGTGGACGGGGATGGGGATGGGGATGGGGTTGAGATTGTCTCACGGGCACGGGGATGGGAGGGCAATACCCGGCTGGGTATTCCCCATTGCCTGGCCAATATATACCCCTCCACCTGCTCTTCATTCGTGGAGAGAGCCATCATAACATGCCTACACTTCCAACTTATATTTTCTGGAGAGAACCACCTACACTTGTGTTGAGGTCAAGATATCCCATTCCTACCATATGAATCTTGATCTCTAGCCTTCCCCAAGTTGCTTTCCACTCAAATCTTCTTTCCACCAAATCCAAATCCTGTGAGGGAGAGTTGAGTGTTGGGGAGACTATCATTTTAAGCACAAGAGCAAGGAGTTCATCATCAACACACCATTTGTTACTTCTTGGAGAGTGGTGTCTCCTAGATTGGCTAGGTGTCACTTGGGAGCCTCCGACAAGATTGTGGAGTTGAACCAAGGAGTTTGTATGGGCAAGGAGATCGCCTACTTCGTGAAGATCTACCCCTAGTGAGGCAAGTCCTTCGTGGGCGACGGCCATGGTGGGATAAACAAGGTTGCTACTTCGTGGACCCTTCATGGGTGGAGCCCTCCGTGGACTCATGCAACCGTTACCCTTCGTGGCTTGAAGTCTCCATCAACGTGGATGTATGATAGCACCACCTATCGGAACCACGGCTCAAAAATCCCCGTGTCTACAAATTGCGTTTGCCTCCTCAAACTCCTCCCTTTACCTTCATATGAAATTGTGTTACTTTCTGCTGCTATACTCGAGAATTGCATGTGTAGGTTGATTACTTGACTTGTGCTAATTTGCTAAAAACTGCCAAGAATTAAAATTGGGAAAAGGCTAAGCTTTTATTTGGTCAAGTAGTCTAATCACCCCCCCCCTCTAGACGTACTTTCAATCCTACAAGTGGTATCAGAGCTTTGGTCTCCATTTGCTTTGATTTCCATAGCTTTTGGTGGTCATAGCCTTGGTTTCACAACCTAGGAGAGTATGGCGTCCAGCGAGGGAAATTATCACCATAGAGGTCCTTACTTTGATGGTACTAATTTTGCTATTTGGAAGCATATGATGAAAATGCATATTCTTGGACATAACCCCGCCGTTTGGGCTATTGTGTGTATTGGCTTGCAAGGTGAATTCTTTTATGGGAGAGAACCGAACCGTGAAGCTAGCGCGGAAGAGTTGAAGATGTTGCAATACAACGCTCAAGCTTGTGATATCCTCTTCAACGGATTATGCCCCGAAGAACTCAACAAAATCAGCCGTCTTGAGAATGCAAAGGAAATTTGGGACACTTTGATTGACATGCACGAAGGTACCGACTCCGTCAAGGAATCCAAATTGGATGTGCTTCAAATTCAACTTGACAAGTTCAAGATGAAGGATGGTGAAGGTGTCGCTGAAATGTAATCTAGGCTTGCTCTCATCACAAATGAGATTGCCGGCTTAGGAAGTGAAGAGATGACCGACAAATTCATCATCAAGAAGATCCTAAGAGCCTTGGATGCAAAATATGATACCATGTGCACATTGATCCAAATGATGCCCAATTACAAGAATCTCAAGCCAACGGAGGTCATTGAAGAATTGTTGCTCATGAGATGTCACTCAAGGATAAGGAGGAGCTCCACAACAATTCAAGTGGTGCGTACAAAGCCTCTTGTGAAGCTCCCACATCATCAAGTGAGAAACAAACCTAGATTGGCTAGGTGTCACTTGGGAGCCTCCGACAAGATTGTGGAGTTGAACCAAGGAGTTTGTACGGGCAAGGAGATCGCCTACTTCGTGAAGATCTACCCCTAGTGAGGCAAGTCCTACATGGCCGACGGCCATGGTGGGATAGACAAGGTTGCTACTTTGTGGACCCTTCATGGGTGGAGCCCTCCGTGGACTCGTGCATCCGTTACCCTTCGTGGGTTGAAGTCTCCATCAACGTGGATGTATGATAGCACCACCTATCGGAACCACGGCTCAAAAATCTCCGTGTCTACAAATTGCGTTTGCCTCCTCAAACTCCTCCCTTTACCTTCATATGAAATTGTGTTACTTTCCGCTGCTATACTCTACAATTGCATGTGTAGGTTGATTTCTTGAATTGTGCTAATTTGCTAAAAACTTCCAAGAATTAAAATTGGGAAAAGGCTAAGCTTTTATTTGGTCAAGTAGTCTAATCACCCCCCCCCCCTCTAGACGTACTTTCAATCCTACAAGTGGTATCAGAGCTTTGGTCTCCATTTGCTTTGATTTCCATAGCTTTTGGTGGTCATAGCCTTGGTTTCACAACCTAGGAGAGTATGGCGTCCAGCGAGGGAAATTATCACCATAGAGGTCCTTACTTTGATGGTACTAATTTTGCTATTTGGAAGCATATGATGAAAATGCATATTCTTGGACATAACCCCGCCGTTTGGGCTATTGTGTGTATTGGCTTGCAAGGTGAATTCTTTTATGGGAGAGAACCGAACCGTGAAGCTAGCGCGGAAGAGTTGAAGATGTTGCAATACAACGCTCAAGCTTGTGATATCCTCTTCAACGGATTATGCCCCGAAGAACTCAACAAAATCAGCCGTCTTGAGAATGCAAAGGAAATTTGGGACACTTTGATTGACATGCACGAAGGTACCGACTCCGTCAAGGAATCCAAATTGGATGTGCTTCAAATTCAACTTGACAAGTTCAAGATGAAGGATGGTGAAGGTGTCGCTGAAATGTAATCTAGGCTTGCTCTCATCACAAATGAGATTGCCGGCTTAGGAAGTGAAGAGATGACCGACAAATTCATCATCAAGAAGATCCTAAGAGCCTTGGATGCAAAATATGATACCATGTGCACATTGATCCAAATGATGCCCAATTACAAGAATCTCAAGCCAACGGAGGTCATTGAAGAATTGTTGCTCATGAGATGTCACTCAAGGATAAGGAGGAGCTCCACAACAATTCAAGTGGTGCGTACAAAGCCTCTTGTGAAGCTCCCACATCATCAAGTGAGAAACAAACCTAGATTGGCTAGGTGTCACTTGGGAGCCTCCGACAAGATTGTGGAGTTGAACCAAGGAGTTTGTACGGGCAAGGAGATCGCCTACTTCGTGAAGATCTACCCCTAGTGAGGCAAGTCCTACATGGCCGACGGCCATGGTGGGATAGACAAGGTTGCTACTTTGTGGACCCTTCATGGGTGGAGCCCTCCGTGGACTCGTGCATCCGTTACCCTTCGTGGGTTGAAGTCTCCATCAACGTGGATGTATGATAGCACCACCTATCGGAACCACGGCTCAAAAATCTCCGTGTCTACAAATTGCGTTTGCCTCCTCAAACTCCTCCCTTTACCTTCATATGAAATTGTGTTACTTTCCGCTGCTATACTCTACAATTGCATGTGTAGGTTGATTTCTTGAATTGTGCTAATTTGCTAAAAACTTCCAAGAATTAAAATTGGGAAAAGGCTAAGCTTTTATTTGGTCAAGTAGTCTAATCACCCCCCTCTAGACATACTTTCGATCCTATAGGTATCATTATTTTCTGACCTTGACAGATGATTTGAGCAGATATGGGTATATCTAGTTAATGAAATACAAGTCTGAAACGTTTGAAAAGTTCAAAGAATTTCAGAGTGAAGTGGAGAATCATCATAACAAGAAAATAAAGTTTCTATGATCTGATCATGGAGGAGAATATTTGAGTTATGAGTTTAGCCTTCAATTAAAACAATGTGGAATAGTTTCATAGCTCATCCCACCTGGAACACCACATCGTAATGGTGTGTCCGAACGTTGTAACCGCACTTTATTGGATATGGTGCGATCTATGATATCTCTTACTGATTTACCACTATCATTTTGGGGTTATGCATTAGAGACAGCTGCATTCACTTTAAACATGGCACCGTCATTCACCGTCAAACATGGTACCTCCGTTAAGTTATTGGGCCTCATGGGCCATAGTGGAGAAGAGAGAGGGCCGGCCAGGAGGTGGCGCGCACCACCCTTGCCCCAATGCGAATGGACAAGGGGAGGGGGTGGCGCCCCCCTCAATCCTTCTCTCCTCCTTCTCCTTCCCCCCTTCTCCAACTTGGAATAGGAAAGGGGGGGCGAATCCTACTAGGTTTGGAGTCCTAGTAGGAATCCCCCCATGGCGTGCCTCCCCTCTTGGCCGGCCTCCTCCTCCCCCTCCTTTATATACGTGGCCAAGGGGCACCCCATAGAGACACAAGTTGATCTTTTAGTCGTGTGCGGTGCCCCCCTCCACAGTTACACACCTCGATCATACTGTTGCGGAGCTTATGCGAAGCCCTCCGCCGGTAACATCATCATCACCGTCACCACGCTATTGTGCTGACGGAACTCACCCTCGTCCTCAACTGGATCAAGAGCACAAGGGACGTCATCGAGCTGAACGTGTGCTGAACACAGAGGTGTCGTACGTTCAGTGCTTGATCGATTGGATCGCGAAGAAGTTCGACTACATCAACCGTGTTATTGAAACAGTTCCGCTTTCGGTCTACGAGGGTACGTGGACACACTCTCCCCTCTCGTTGCTATGCATCACCTAAATAGATCTTGCGTGATCGTAGGATTTTTTTTTAAATAACCGCGTTCCCCAACAGTGGCATCCGAGCCAGGTCTATGCATAGATGTTATATGCATGAGTAGAACACAAAGGGTTGTGGGCGATGATGTCTACTACACAACCTTCTTCTTGTAGACGTTGTTGGGCCTGCAAGTGCACAGGTTTGTAGGACAGTAGCAAATTTCCCTCAAGTGGATGACCTAAGGTTTATCAATCCGTAGGAGGCATAGGATGAAGATGGTCTCTCTCAAACAACCCTGCAACCAAATAACAAAGAGTCTCTTGTGTCCCCAACACACCCAATACAATGGTAAATTGTATAGGTGCACTAGTTCGGCGAAGAGATGAAGATACAAGTGCAAAATAGATAGTAGATGTAGGTTTTTGTAATCTGAAATAATAAAAACAGCAAGGTAGCAAGCGATAAAAGTGAGCGTAAACGGTATTGCAATGATAGGAAACAAGGCCTAGGGTTCATACTTTCACTAGTGCAAGTTCTCTCAACAATAATAACATAGATAGATCATATAACAAGCCCTCGACATGCAACAAAGAGTCACTCCAAAGTCACTAATAGCGGAGAACAAATGTAGAGATTATGGTCGGGTACGAAACCACCACAAAGCTATTCTTTCGGATCGATCTATAAAAGAGTTCGTACTAGAATAACACCTTAAGACACAAATCAACCAAAACCCTAATGTCACCTAGATACTCCAATGTCACCTCAAGTATCCGTGGGCATGATTATACGATATGCATCACACAATCTCAGATTCATCCAACCAACATAAAAGTACTTCAAAGAGTGCCCCAAAGCTACTACCAGAGAGTCAAGAACGTCTGCCAACCCCTATGCATAGGTTCCCAAGTGTCACGAAACCCGCAAGTTGATCACCAAAACATACATCAAGTGGATCAATAGAATAACCCATTGTCACCACGGTTATCCCACGCAAGACATACATCAAGTGTTCATAAAAAGACTCAATCCGATAAGATAAATTCAAAAGGGGAAACTCAATTCATCACAAGAGAGTAGAGGGGGAGAAACATCATAAGATCCAACTACAATAGCAAATCTCGGGATACATCAAGATCGTGCCATAGAGGGAACACGAGAGAGAACACGAGAGAGAGAGAGAGATCAAACACATAGCTACTAGTACATACCCTCAGCCCCGAGGGTGAACTACTCCCTCCTCGCATGGATAGCGTCGGGATGATGAAGATGGCCTCCGGCGATGGGATCCCCCTCCGGCAGGGTGCCGGAACAGGGTTTTGATTGGTTTTTGGTGGCTACAGAGGCTTGCGGTGGCGGAACTCCCGATCTATCTTATGTTCTGGAAGTTTTAGGGTACAAGAGTATATATGGGTGCAGGGGGTACGTCGGAGGAGCTACGGGGGCCCCACGAGGCAGGGGGCGTGCCCCCCACCCTCGTGGGCAGCCCGTATCTCCCCTGACGTGCACTCCAAGTTCCCTGGGTTGCTTTCCTTCCAAAAATAACTTCTCCAGTTGATTTCGTTCCGTTTTGACTCCGTCTGATATTCCTTTTCCTCGAAACACTAAAATAGGCATAAAACAGCAAATCTGGGCTGGGCCTCCGGTTAATAGGTTAGTCCCAAAAATAATATAATAGTGTATAATAAAGCCCATAATCATTCAAAACAGATAAGAATATAGCATGAATGTTTCATAAATTATAGATACGTTGGAGACGTATCAGGCGATAATAGTCATATTGCTTACCTCCAACATCTTACTTTGATTTGGCGGTATTGTTGGATGAAGTGGCCCGGACCAACATTACATGACTGCGTTCATGAGACTGGTTCTACCGACGTGCTTTTGCACATAGATGGCTGGCGGGTGTCTGTTTCTTCAACTTTAGTTGAATCGAGTTTGACTACGGCCGGTCCTTGTTGAAGCTTAAAACAGCACACTTGACAAACAATCGTTGTCGTTTTGATGCGTAAGTAAGAATGGTTCTTGCTAGAAGCCCGTAGCAGCCACGTAAAATTTGCAACAACAAAGTAGATGACGTCTAACTTGTTTTTGCAGGGCTTGCTGTGATGTGATATGGTCAAGACATGATGTGATATAAATTGTTGTATGAGATGATCATGTTTTGTAATAGAGTTATCGACAACTGGCAGGAGCCATATGGTTGTCGCTTTATTGTATGCAATGCAATTTCCATGTAATTGTTTTACTTTATCACTAAGCGGTAGCGATAGTCGTAGAAGCAATAGTCGGCGAGACGACAATGATGCTACGATGGAGATCAAGGTGTCGCGCCGGTGACGATGGAGATCATGACGATGCTTTGGTGATGGAGATCATGAGCACACGATGATGATGGCCATATCATGTCACATATTTTGATTGCATGTGATGTTTATCTTTTAGGCATCTTATTTTTCTTAGTACGGCGGTAGCATATAAGATGATCCCTTACTAAATTTCAAGGTATAAGTGTTCTCCCTAAGTATGTACTGTTTCTACAGTTCATCGTGCCAAGACACCACGTGATGATCGGGTGTGATAAGCTCTACGTTCACATACAATGGGTGCAAGCCAGTTTTGCACACGCAGAACACTCAGGTTAAACTTGACGAGCCTAGCATATGCAGATATGGCCTCGAAACACTGAGACCGAAAGGTCGAATGTGAATCATATAGTAGATATGATCAACATAGTGATGTTCACCATTGAAAGCAACTCCATCTCACGTGATGATTTGACATGGTTTAGTTGATTTGGATCACGTGATCATTTAGATGACTAGAGGGATGTCTATCTAAGTGGGGGTTCTTAAGTAATATGATTAATTGAACTTTAATTTATCATGAACTTAGTCCTGATAGTTATTTTGCATGTCTATGTTATTGTAGATCAATGGCCCGTGCTACCGTTCCATTGAATTTTAATGCGTTCCTAGAGAAAGCCAAGTTGAAAGATGATGGCAGCAATTACACGCACTGAGTCCATAACTTGAGGATTATCCTCATTGCTGCACACAAGAATTACGTCCTGGAAGCACCGTTGGGTGCCAGGCCTGCTGTAGATGCTACTGATGACATTAAGAACGTCTGGCAGAGCAAAGCTGATGACTACTCGATAGTTCAGTGTGCCATGCTTTACGGCTTAGAATCAGGACTTCAAAGATGTTTTAAACATCATGGAGCATATGAAATGTTCCAAGAGTTGAAGTTAATATTTCAAGTAAATGCCCGAGTTGAGAGATATGGAGTCTCCAACAAGTTCTATAGCTGCAAAATGGAGGAGAATAGTTCTGTCAGTGAACACATACTCAGAATGTCTGGGTACCATAACCACTTGTCTCAGCTGGGAGTTAATCTTCCTGATGATAGTGTCATTGACAGAATTCTTCAATCACTGCCACCAAGCTATAAAGGCTTTGTGATGAACTATAATATGCAAGGGATGAACAAGACTATTCCTGAGCTCTTCGCGATGCTAAAATCTACGGAGGTAGAAATCAAGAAGGAGCATCAAGTGTTGATGGTCAACAAGACCACTAGTATCAAGAAAAAGGGCAAAGGGAAGAAGGGGAACTTCAAGAAGAACGGCAATAAAGTTTCTTCTCAGGATAAGAAACCCAAGTCTGGACCTAAGCCTGAAACTGAGTGCTTCTACTACAAAGGGACTGGTCACTAGAAGCGGAACTGCCACAAGTATTTGGCGGATAAGAAGGATGGCAAAGTGAAAGGTATATTTGATATACATGTTATTGATGTGTACCTTACTAATGCTCGTAGTAGCGTCTGGGTATTTGATACTGGTTCTGTTGCTCATATTTGCAACTCAAAACAGGGGCTACGGATTAAACGAAGATTGCCTAAGGACGAGGTGACGATGCACATGGGAAATGGTTCCAAGGTCGATGTGATCGCCGTCGGCATGCCACCTCTACATCTACCATCGGGATTAGTTTTAGACCTGAATAATTGTTATTTGGTGCCAGCGTTGAGCATGAACATTATATTTGGATCTTCTTTGATGCGAGACGGTTATTCATTTAAATCAGAGAATAATGGTTGTTCTATTTATATGAGTAATATCTTTTATGGTCATGAACCCTTGCTGAGTGGTCTATTTTTGTTGAATCTCGATCGTGATGATACACATGTTCATAATATTGAAGCCAAAAGATGTAAAGTTCATAATGATAGTGCAACTTATTTGTGGCACTGCCGTTTGGGTCATATTGGTGTAAAGCGCATGAAGAAACTCCATGTTGATGGACTTTTGGAATCACTTCATTATGAATCACTTGGTACTTGCGAACCGTGCCTCATGGGCAAGATGACTAAAACTCCATTCTCCGGAACAACAGAATGAGCTACTGACTTATTGGAAACAATACATACAGATGTATGCCGTCCAATGAGTGTTGAGGCTCCCGGTGGGTATCGTTATTTTCTTACCTTCACAGATGATTTGAGCAGATATGGTTATATCTACTTAATGAAGCATAAGTCTGAAACATTTGAAAAGTTTAAAGAATTTCAGAGTGAAGTGGAAAATCATCGTAACAAGAAAATAAAATTTCTATGATCTGATCGTGGAGGTGAATATTTGAGTTACGAGTTTGGTCTTCATTTGAAATAATGTGGAATAGTTTCACAACTTACGCCACCTGGAACACCACAGTGAAATGGTGTGTCCGAATGTCGTAACCGTACTTTATTGGATATGGTGCGATCTATGATGTCTCTTACTGATTTACCGCTATCATTTTGGGGTTATGCTTTAGAGACGGCTACATTCACTTTAATAGGGAACCATCCAAATCCGTTGAGACGACGCCTTATGAACTGTAGTTTCGCAAGAAACCAAAGTTGTCGTTTCTTAAAGTTTGGTGCTGCGATGCTTATTTGAAAAAGCTTCAACCTGATAAGCTCGATCCTAAATCGAAGAAGTGCGTCTTCATAGGATACCCAAAGGAAACTGTTGGGTACACCTTCTATCACAGATCCGAAGGCAAAATCTTTGTTGCTAAGAATGGATCCTTTCTAGAGAAGGAGTTTCTCTCGAAAGAAGTGAGTGGGAGGAAAGTAGAACTTGATGAGGTAATTGTACCTTCTAGCTTATTGGAATGTAGTTCATCACAGAAATCATTTCCAGTAATTCCTGCACCAATTAGTGAGGAACCTAATGATGATGATCATGAGACTTCAGATCAAGTTACTACCGAACTTCGTAGGTCTTCCAGAGTAAGATCCGCACCAGAGTGGTACAGTAATCCTGTTCTGGAAGTCATGTTACTAGACCATGGTGAACCTAATAACTATGAGGATGCAATGATGAGCCCAGATTCCATGAAATGGCTTGAGACCATGAAATCTGAAATGGGATCCATGTATGAGAACAAAGTGTGGACATTGGTGGATTTGCCTGATGATCGGCAAGCCATAGAAAATAAATGGATCTTCAAGAAGAAGACCGACGCTGATGGTAATGTTACTGTCTACAAAGCTCGACTTGTTGCGAATGGTTTTTGACAAGTTCAAGGAGTTGACTACGATGAGAATTTCTCACCCATAGCAATGCTTAAGTCTGTCCAAATCATGTTAGCAATTGCTGCATTTTATGATTATGAAATTTGGCAGATGGATGTCAAAACTGCATTCCTGAATGGATTTCTAGAAGAAGAGTTGTATATGATGCAACCAGAAGGTTTTATCGAACCAAAGGGTGCTAGCAACAAAGTGTGCAAGCTCCAGCGATCCATTTATAGACTGGTGCAAGCCTCTCGGAGTTGGAATAAACGCTTTGATAGTGTGATCAAAGCATATGGTTTTATACAGACTTTTGGAGAACCCTGTATTTACAAGAAAGTGAGTGGGAGCTCTGTAGCATTTCTAATATTATATGTGGATGACATATTGTTGATTGGAAATGATATAGAATTTCTAGGTAGTATAAAGGGATACTTGAATAAGAGTTTTTCAATGAAAGACCTCGGTGAAGCTGCTTACATATTGGGCATCAAGATCTATAGAGATAGATCAAGACGCTTAATTGGACTTTCACAAAGCACATACCTTGATAAAGTTTTGAAGAAGTTCAAAATGGATCAGTCAAAGAAAGGGTTCTTGCCTATGTTACAAGGTGTGAAGTTGAGTCAGACTCAATGCCCGACAGCTGCAGAAGATAGAGATAAAATGAAAGTCATTCCCTATGCTTCAGCCATAGGTTCTATCATGTATGCAATGATGTGTACCAGACCTGATATGTGCCTTGCTATAATCATAGCAAGGAGGTACCAAAGTAATCCCGGAGTGGAGCACTGGACAGTGATCAAGAACATCCTGAAATACCTGAAAAGGACTAAGGATATGGTTCTAGTTTATGGAGGTGACAAAGAGCTCGTCGTAAACAGTTACGTCGATGCAAGCTTTGACACTGATCCGAATGACTCTAAGTCGCAATCCGGATACATACTTTTATTGAATGGAGGAGATGTCAGTTGGTGCAGTTCCAAGCAAAGCGTCGTGGTGGGATCTACGTGTGAAGCGGAGTATATTGCTGCTTCAGAAGCAGCAAATGAAGGAGTCTGGATGAAGGAGTTCATATCCAATCTAGGTGTCATACCTAGTGCAATGGGTCCAATGAAAATCTTTTGTCACAATATTGGTGCAATTGCCTTCACAAAGGAATCCAGATTTCACAAGAGAACCAACCACATCAAGAGACGCTTCAATTCCATCTGTAATCAAGTGTCAGAGGGGGGCATAGAGATTTGCAAGATACATACGGATCTGAATGTAGTAGACTCGTTGACTAAGCCTCTTCCACGAGCAAAACATGATCATCACCAAAACTCCATGGGTGTTAGAATCATTACTTTGTAATCTAGATCCAGGTCCCGCTATTGGTTATTGACCGGAGAGGTGTCTCGATCATGTCTACATAGTTCTTGAACCCGTAGGGTCCGCACGCTTAATGTTCGATGACGATAGGTATTATATGAGTTATGTGTTTTGGTGACCGAAGGTTGTTGGGAGTCCCAGATGAGATCACGAACATGACGAGGAGTGTCGAAATGGTTGACAGGTAAAGATTGATATATTGGAAGGTTATGTTCGGACACTCGAATGGTTTCGGGAAGTTTCTGATGTTTTTCGAAGTATCGAGAGGTTACCGGACCCCCCGGGGGATTGTTGGGCCTACATGGTCCATAAGAGAGAGGGGAGGCATCCCACAAGGGGTGGTCGCGGCCCTCTCCCGTGGGGAGTCCGAATTGGACTAGGGGAGTGAAAGTGCTAGTTATCGACTAGAGGGGGGTGAATAGGTGATTTTTATGAAAGTCTTCAAAACACGAGGGCTTTGAAGACAAACAGTAGAAATGAACCTATTGATATGCAGCGGAAGGTAGACTACACTAGACAAACCGTAGTCAAATAAGCAATGTAGTGAAAGCACGAAGACTGTCAGCAGCTAGGTAGAATGGATCAGGATAGAAGACAGTGTGAAGCCAAACAGTAAATAGTCTTCACTCAGTGAAGTCAATCAGATCAGACAAATAGGCAATGACTTCACGAATACAAACTATAAGTAAGAGAGGTAAGGATAGAACCAGTTGCTCGGAGAGGACAAGGATTTGTTGGACCAGTTCCAGTTGCTGTGACAACTGTACATCTGGTTAGGGAGGCTGAGATTTAACTCAGAAGACCGAGTCTTCACCATATTCCCCTTGAGATAAGGACACCCAGTCCTCACCCAATCACTCTGGTAAGTCTTCAAGGTAGACTTCCAAACCTTCACAGACTTTGTTCACCGGCGATCCACAATGACTCTTGGATGCTCAGAATGTGATGCCTAACCGGCTGGAGGATTCACAGTCCTCAAGTGTACCAAGTCTTTCGATCACACGGACAGAAAGACTTCAGTGATGCCTAACACTCTTTGGCTCTGGGTGTTTTGGGCTTTGTCCTTGCAAGGATCTCTCTATCAAATGCTTCGGAGATGGGTTGCTCTCAAACGACAAAAGTCGTGCACTAACTTTGAGCAGCCACCAATTTATGGTGTAGGGGGTGGGTATTTATAGCCAGGAGGCAACCCGGCCTGATTTGTCCAAAATGACCCTGGCTCACTAAGGAACTGACACATGTCTAACGGTCAGATTTCAAACACACGTGGCAACTTGACTTGGGCTACAAGTAAAGTTGACTCATCCAGCTCTGGATAAGATTTGCTCTCATTGTCTTCGCTCGAAGACATACGATTTGGTTGAGCATCACATTAGTCACTCTGACTTTGTTCACTTGGACCCCACTTAACAGTATGGTGGTTCCTATGAATCAACAAAGAAGAAAAGGAAACTACAAAACAATTATGGCTTCGCACTCCATAGTCTTCATGCGATGTCTTCTCATGTCATAGTCTTAAATGTGAATATCTTCACAGACCACCATTGTCTTCAATGTCTTCACATATTTTTAGGGGTCATCTCTGGTAGGTAAACTGAATCAATATGGGACTACTACCTGTGTTATCCTGTAATTCTCACAAACACATTAGTCCCTCAACCAAGTTTGTCGTCAATACTCCAAAACCAACTAGGGGTGGCACTAGATGCACTTACAATCTCCCCCTTTTTGGTGATTGATGACAAACTGGTTGAAGTTTTCAACGGGGATAAAAGTATGTGAAAGATCAGTGTTGTGAGTATTGTCTTCATACATATGATGAGGCTCCCCTGAAGATGTGCATGTAAATGATTTGCTTTTGAATGCAAATGCACATGGCAGGTTTTGCTTTGTGGAGGCCATCTTCAATGTGTGAAGACAATGCATCATGCATATACGTAGATAATGAATATAATGATATGCATAATGGAAAATGGGCGTCTGCAAAATGACTTCATGCAGAATTTATCATCGCATCACAAAGTGGCAGTAAAAATAGTAGACGACCATCAAGTTTAAGTGTTACAACTCAAAAGCCAAAAGTTTCAGAATGAGAGTTGTAAGTACTTAGCAAAAATTGAGCAACCACCCATATGGACCCGCTTGAAGACTATCAACTCAGATGCTTCCCCCCCTTTATCAGTAATAACCAAAAAGGTTTGAAGACATAGAGTATCTACTGGTTCCCAGGCAGAGGCGAAGTTGGAGCAGCAGGGTCGATGTTGGAGTTTGGTGGTGTAGAAGGGCCTGATGCAGCATCATTATGCTGAGCAGTGAGAGCACGCGAAGTGGCGTCATCTTCTTCATCGACGACTCTCGCAACAACAGTTGCAGCCGAGGATGAGTACTCATAATCTTCAATGGAAGGTGTGCGGCGCCAACTTGCATTTTGCGGAGGCCTGGAATCAAACTTGAAGTGTTCAGTGAATCCATCTATGCGAAGATCATCTTCAGCACAGAGCAAAGTGAGACTCTCCCAGGAATAACGGCAAGCTTCATGAGCAACAAACGTGTTCTTGGTGGCTAAGTTGCAAATGCGATTGAAATCCACCGTGATACTCTTCATCTAATGCTTTAGCCAATCATGATGCTTGTCATGCTTTTGATGTAAGGCCACTAGAAGCTCATGGTCATTGAGAACACGTGGATGCTTTTGAGGCCTTTGGGCAATGGTACTTGCAATAGCTTCAGTGTTTGCACAATGCGGTAGGCACAGGTTTCCAGCCAAGGGATAGGTATGAGTTGCAGCATTTGGCACATGAACACCTTCAATGGGTTGTGCGAAGCTCTGGAACTCAGCATTCTGAAGATGGAGGGGCTTCTTTGCAGGCTCAGGGTAGATGGCTTCAATGAACATATCAACCTCAGGCAAGAAGACAATGTGATTGCGGGCTGAGGGATAATAGTCAATAGTTGAATGAAGCTTAATCAACCACATCACCCATGGAGCATAGAACTTTAGACCAAATAAATCAATCCCGGAAGCAGCAAGTTGTCTGATGAAGAAATCATGAGTGTTGAATCTGATGCCATTGACGATGTAAACTCACCGAAGTCTTCATGGATCCTTCAAGTTTGGCTTTAGATGAATAGCATTTGATGGGCCAGAGAGTATCCATCAGAATGTGACATACTGTGCGTGACAGATACTCGAGGTCCTCAACAAAGAATTCCTTTGGATATTCAGTGTCTTGGGGCAAAGGCTTCATCATGCTAAGAATTTGGCTCATGTTCGGCTCAGGCTTCTGAAATATGCTCTACAGTTCATTTTGATAAAGCGAACAACCAGGTTCATACAACTCACCTGGAGTGGGCAGGGAAGTCAGCTCGATGGTATCCTGAGCTTTGGCTTCATGATGCACATCACCTGTCATCCACTCAAGGATCCATGTCTTCATATCCCTGTTGTAGCCACGAATATGTAAGGTGGCATAGAACTGCAGTAGTAGCTCTTCATTCCAGTGCTCTTTGTCAGTGACAAATGCCAGAAGACCAACATCCTTGAAGCATTTAAGGGCTTCTTCCAGACATGGCAGCCCAGCCATAGCATCGCAATCCAGACGCTTGTGAGGAAATATTCTGTCTTGATTGTATAGTATGCAAGAGTAATAGCTTCGATATTGGTGGCTCCAAAATTTGTTAGATGAGATTCTTGGCTTCTTGTAGGGGTTCTTGGCATTGTCAAAGAAAGTATTGTCTTCTCTGAAAATGAGCACGCTGAAGGAGTCATGTGTGGTTACGGCACTTGGAAGCCTTGGAAGACGCGGTTTTGGCTTCTGAACTTGAGGCCTATGCTCCACATGATAGTCATATTGTGGTCCTGGAGCGGTAGGGGGAATCATAATTGGCCAGCAAACTATGACCAGCTGCCCTTCACGATTGAAGGCTGTTTCCATGGTGTGAGGCCTTGGTGGAGGAACAGCGCCCTCAGTGAGGACCGGCATCACAGAAGCTTCAGGATTCACATTAGCTTTAGGCTCCACATGGTCTTCAGCCAAGACAGGGTCGTTGGCTTCAGTAGCAGTGTTGGTGGCAGCCTCATTGTTCTCAACCTCCATTTGGTCAACAACCGGAGGGTCAGGCACGATCACATTCTCTTCAAGAATGACTTGATCAGCAACAAGGGGTGTGGCTTCTCTTTCTCTTTCTTATCTTCATTAGTCTTCATCGGCTGATGCAGCCGGAATTTCTTCAGCAGCTTTAGCTTCAGATGCTTGAACAGTCACAGAAGGATTCTCTTCAGGGAACACTTGACGTGCCACTGAGCTGGATTGTTGTGAATCTTCTTCTGGGATGGTGGACATGGAGACAGATGGCTTGAGACCTTTGCGAAGTTTGTGAAACACAGGTGATGCCTTTGGAGATGGAGTGGTCTCCATGTAGTTGTCGTCATCAAGTACCGGATAGGTGACTTGAGCTGGTGGAGTATGGGGTGTCTCATCTTGAACAGGGGTATCTTCTTATGGACGCTCAGCCCAGGAGTCATCTTGAGCAATTGGCGTCAATGGATGACCAATGCTAATGTATTCATTGCTTGTTGGAGCAGGCGATGATACCAACTAGCGCTCGAGCTAAGGAAGGACTTCATCATCAACTACATTGTCTTCATGACCAATGTCTTCAGCTGCGTTGGGGTCAATAGCTGGAACTTCTTCAGATTATGGCGCCTCTGTGGAAGCAGGCTCATGACAACGAGACAGCTCTCCCGATTTGCAGAGGCAGGATATGCAATAGAGAGGGGTTCAACAACAAGGGGCTCAGGGGCAGCAACACGACTTTTCTTTGAAGACTTAGATCCCTTAGTCTTTAGCTTTTTCTTGGAAGGGGCATCATCAGATGCATCCTTGTGCTTGTGCTTCTTGGCTTCGGCTTCAGCTGCCCTTGTCTTCTTCAGCTTTGAAGCTACTGAGGTGACCTTAGGCTTCGAGCATGTCATGCTGGCAGGGAAGACAATGCAATGTGCTTCCTGCCTTGGTGCTTCAGGTTGTGTCACAACAGACTTGTTTTGTTTGGCAGCCATCCTGGGATCAATGTCAGGGCACCCAAGAGCTTTGCACTTCTCAGCTTCATTGTGTGCTTGAACACATTTCTGTGCGAAGTACTTCGTGCGCTCTCGTGAGCCTTTAGCCTCATTGCGCTTCTTGTGAAACTCTTCCTTGAGGTCATGCATCATCTTCTTGAAGTTTGAACATCTGCCATGCTGAGCTTGGCAATTTTCTTCTTGAAGTGAGCCTTCTCATAATCAATTTTGTTCTTCAGCTCAACAATCTTCTGAGCCAAGGCCAACTCATTAGCAATGGCTCCGCGGAATGTGACACTGATGTCCACCGGAAGCTGAAGATCATCAATGCTAAGGCTCTGGTCGTCGAACCACTCATCAATGAAGTTGTTAAGAATGTCAACATCAAAGAGGGGCAGGTCATTGAAGATTTCCGCCTCTTGCTTGCTCTTGATTAGCATCTCAAGGGCATCATCACCAAGATCTTCATCGTTGGACAGATCAATGGTGTCATCCTCATTGCGCAGAATAGCAAAAGGAGTGAGGGGTTGCCTAGTGGCCTTCTTGGGCAGTGGCTTCTTGGTCCTCTTGGACACGCGAGATAAATCTTCAGACTGCACACTTGATTCAGGCGGTGTAGTGTTTAGTGGCTTCCTGGTTGAAGCTTTTGGTGTAGCGGATGGCTTTGAAGCTTTTGTCTTCTTCTTCTGCTGCTTTGGTGGTGATGGAGCATCATTAGAATTAGCTTCTTCCACAGATTACTCCACAACAACTCTTTGGGCTGCAATATGAGATAGAAGCCCGTCAAAATTGGCGAAGGGGCCAATCCTATTCTCAATTGCTTCACGGGTCCCATCTGGTCTTGGAGCGGAGGGGCCAGGGTTGAAGTTGAGGCCTAACTCCTTTTGGTTCTTGACAACTGAATCTTTTGCAAACTGATAGTTGCGCTTGAAAAGATTGTCTTCACGACACCATAAGAGAGAAGATGGGATGACATTCTCAGGTTGTGGTCCTCTGGCCATACAGGGATAGAACCCTTGTTCAATAGCTTCAGCCTTGCTCTTTGGCACCAAGCCGTGATACAGACAGTCCCCCACGGGCACTTGATGGCATTCTTTTCAGCATATTCAGGTGTTACAAACCTGTATTTGAACCATTGCTCAGCCCAATATCTTCTGATCCACTGAATCCGGTTCTTGCACTGGGTGTAACTTTCCTCTAGGTCGGACTTGTATAGATCATACAAATTTTCAGGAAAATCAAGTGCAGTGTTGCCACGGTGTTGCCTGCCACCTTTTTGTGTAGAATTTTCTGAAGCCATAATGTTCAGACTGATTGGCTTCAACACGGTGAAAGGCTTCCATCTGCTGGTCAGACAAGAACTGGCATCAGGAGATTCGATGTGACGCTATAAGTATTCTGCAAATGAATGCAGACTATGAGAACTAAGGGATTCTCCCACGGACATGTACCTGTGACAGTATTAGAGATGCGAGGGAAGGGGAAGAGATCATATGCATTCTCAGAAGATTTTGAAGATAAATCAGTTTAGAAGACATTGACCTCATAGTGCGAAGACATTCACTTATTTGAAGACAGTTGGTTCCAGATTTGTACCAATCCATGAATAAGTACAAGTGAGGAGTCTAACTAGTTATGAAGCATAAGTGAACATACTTGGCATAATATGAGATGCAGATGAAGATATATCCAGATTTGGAAGTGAAGAAACCACTTTTGGTTGAAGTGGATGGATTTGACAGATCAAAAAGGCACTAAAAAGTGAGTTCTAATTACCGCAGACGAACTGCTAGACGAAGTAGAGAGGGAGGCTGAGTAGTTCAATCTCCCGTGCCCTAACTTGGCGGCGGAAGACACCTACGGCACCGACGGAGAGGACGAAGTCCGCGGCCGGCGTGAGGACGGTGTCGAAGAAGTCACGGAAGCTAAGCACTTCTTCTCAGGCATCGACGTGAGCTAGCGGAGGCGCTAGGGTTTGAGCGAGGTGGCAAGGTGGAAGAACAGATATTGACCGCGAGGGGTGAGTATTTATAGGAAGGAGGAGGCCGGCACAGCGCAATTACGTAGGTGCCCCTGGCAGTTCACATCTGAGAGACACGTGGCATGCATGCAACTCATTGAAAGTTGTTCCATGTTCCCACGCACGCCTGGATTGTCGGGTGGTCGTTCCGGCTTATCCGATATTCAGACAATAAGGATACAACATTAAAAGCAGATTTAAATGTTTGTCCCTTTATCTTTTGCTGACAAGGACTCAGAGAAGACAATTGACAGGTTTCAATAGAATGCATATGATTTGGACAGATAAAATTTGAGGAAGAAGCACAGAAGAGGTTAGGATCCAATCACATTCACTTAAATCAATAAAGATTTAAGAATCAAGACATAGCTATAAGTGAATGCTATAAGGACAGAACACACATATATACCAACTCAACATTGCGAAGATAAACCTTGAAGTCAAATCAATGTTGAAGACAAACCAAATGCGAAGACTATGCAACGATGACGCCAAAAGAAACACTTCAATAAGAATTTGGTGGTGGCGTTACCCACCGTATAGGAAGTATTAGACCCAGACACGGCGCACAATTATCGTGGCGCTCCGAAGTAAAATTCCACGTTAATGTATTCGCACTTAGAGTGTATGTCTTCATTGATTGAAGATATATGTTACTTCGTGTGTTGCACATCTAAGTCATCAACATGCATAAGCGTTAGGATGTGTGTCCAATTATAGGACATTTGTGGAATCTAAGATATTTAGCCCACACCGCAGCTTGCAAAATCTTTTCTCATCCAAGGGCTTTGTGAAGATATCTGCCAATTACTCTTCAGTGTTGACGTGAATGATATGAATATATTCCTTCATGACATGATCTCTGAGAAAGTGATGACGGATCTGAATGTGCTTTGTCTTCGAGTGCTGAACTGGGTTGTTGGCAATCTTGATGGCGCTTTTATTGTCGCAGTAGAGTGGCACATGCTTCAGATGGATACCATAGTCCTTGAGAGTTTGCTTCATCCATAGAAGCCGAGCACAACAGGATCCAGCAGCAATGTATTCAGATTCAGCAGTGGAGAGAGATAAACAGTTCTGCTTCTTTGAAGACCAACAGACAAGAGATCGTCCAAGAAAGTGACATGTGCCTGATGTGGACTTGCGATCAACCTTTTGAAGACCAACAGACAAGAGATCGTCCAAGAAAGTGACATGTGCCTGATGTGGACTTGTGATCAACCTTGTCACCAGCATAATCAGCATCTGAGAATCCAACCAGATCAAACTCTGAGCCCTTTGGATACCATAATCCTAGTGTTGGGGTGTAAGCCAAATATCGAAGAATTCGCTTCGCAGCTAAGTGATGCGATTCCTTTGGTGCCGCTTGGAATCGGGCACACATGCAAACGCTAAGCATTATATCTGGCCTAGATGCACATAAATATAATAAAGAACCAATCATGGAGCGGTATACCTTTTGATCGAACTCTTTACCATTGTCGTCGGGGCCCATATGACTTTTGGTTGGCATTGGCGTTGTGTATCCTTTGCAATCTTGCATTCCAAACTTGTTCAGGCAATCTTTGAGGTATTTTTCTTGTGATATGAAGATGTTGTTGCTCTGCTGGCGGATTTGAAGACCGAGGAAAAATTTCAGCTCACCCATCATGGACATCTGATATTGCTCTTGCATCATGTGCCCAAACTCATCACTGTATCTCTTGTCAGTGCAGCCGAAGATAATGTCATCCACATAGATTTGGCACACAAACAGTTCACCATCATATGTCTTTGTGAAGAGTGTAGGATCTAGTGAACCAGGTTTGAAGCCTTTGCTCTTCAGGAAGTCTTTGAGTGTGTCATACCAAGCGCGAGGAGCTTGTTTGATGCCATACAGTGCCTTGTTGAGCTTGTATACCATATCAGGATGTTTTGGATCTTCAAAGCCACGTGGTTGTGCAACGTACACTTCTTCTTCCATCTTGCCATTGAGAAAGGCACTCTTCACATCCATTTGGTACAGAAGAATGTTGTGATGGTTGGCATAGGCTAGCAGTATGTGAATGGCTTCAATCCTATCCACGGGAGCGAATGTTTCATCAAAGTCAACCCCTTCTACTTGAGTGTAACCTTGAGCAACTAGACGAGCCTTGTTTCTGACAACTTGATCATGCTCATCTTGTTTGTTGCGATAGATCCATTTGGTGCCTATGATATTGTGCTTGCGAGGATCAGGACACTTGACCAATTCCCATACATTGTTCATCTCGAACTGTTGAAGCTCTTCTTGCATAGCTTGAATCCATTTAGGTTCCATGAAGGCTTCAGCAACTTTCTTGGGTTCATATATAGAGACAAATGCAAAGTGCCCACAGAAATTTGCTAGTTGCGTTGCTCTAGAACGAGTGAGTGGACCAGGTGCATTAATGCTATCAGTTATCTTCTCAATCTATACTTCATTTGCAACACGGGGATGAACTGGACAAAGATTTTGCCCTTGCAGGTCATTGTCTTCAGCTTCAGCATTGACTTCGGGATGAGCATTGTCTTCGGGTTGATTTGGTGCAATGATGATTTCTTCTTCGGCCTGAGCTTCTGAAGGTATGATTTCTCCAGTACCCATCAGCTTGATAGATTCACTAGGTGGGACTTCATCTAGCACATTTGGTAGGTGCTCTCTTTGCGAGCCGTTAGTCTCATGGAACCGCACATCCATAGTTTCAACCACTTTATAGTGAAAGAGGTTGAAGACTCTGTAGGAGTGCGAGTCCTTTCCGTATCCAAGCATAAAACCTTCATGTGCTTTCGGTGCAAATTTTGAAGTGTGATGTGGATCCTTGATCCAGCACCTAGCACCAAATACTCTGAAGTAACTAACGTTTGGCTTCTTACCAGTTAGTAGCTCATATGATGTCTTCTTTAGAAGCTTGTGTAGATAAACACGGTTGATGACATGGCATCAGTATCAATGGCTTTAGGCCAGAACTTCCTTGGAGTCTTGTACTCATCAAGCATCGTCCGAGCCATCTCAATGAGGGTTCTGTTCTTGCGCTCCACAATGCCATTCTGCTAAGGTGTGTAAGGAGCTGAGAACTCATGAGTGATGCCCAATGTATCAAGATAAGTGTCGAGGCCGGTGTTCTTGAATTTTGTGTCATTGTCACTTCTGATGTGCTTGATCTTGACGCCATAGTTCGTCATGGCATGGTTGGCGAATTGTCTGAAGACATCCTGCACTTCATTCTTGTAGAGGATTCTATGCACCCATGTATATCTTGAGTAATCATCAACAATGGTGAAGCCATAGAGACAAGCAGTGGTAGTAAGAGTAGAGTAGTGGGTAGGGCCAAATAAGTCCATGTGAAGCAGCTCAAAGGGATGTGATGTCATCATGATTGTCTTCGAGGGATGCTTGGCCCTAGTCATCTTCCCAGCTTCACAAGCACCACACAGATGATCCTTCTTGAACTTGACACCCTTGATGCCCACAACATGCTTATTATTTGCGAGAGTGCACAAGTTCCTCATGCCAGCATGTCCTAGCCTCTGATGCCAGAGCGAGCACTCTAAAGCTTTTGCTAGAAGACATACTGCCAATTGTGGTCCTGTTGAGAAATCTACCATGTACAGATCATCTTTTGGATACCCTTCAAAGACTAGAGATTTGTCAAATTCGATAAGCACAAGACATGATATTTTCCAAATATCACAATCATGTTCAGATCACAAAGCATTGAGACAGACATTAAGTTGAAACCAAGGGATTCAACAAGCATCACCTTATCTATGTGCTGATCCTTTGAGATTGCAACTCTACCCAGACCCAATACCTTGCTTTTACCAGTGTTAGCAAATGTGATGTGACTTTTGTCAGACGGACGAAGGGTTGAATCCATCATAAGACTTCGATCACCAGTCATGTGGTCAGTGCATCCACTATCCATAATCCATTCTGAAGCCTTTGGTGTCATACCCTACAGTACAGTTTGGGGGATAGGCTTCACCAAGGGTATTGTGAAGCATAAACATTTGAAGAACAAGCGGATTATGAAAGTTCAGATCTTGGTTAGGATAAATAGGATGATTGTCAAGGAATCCTGGGACAAAATACATAGTAAGACCATTTGGACATTTTATCTTGCGTCCCACAAGATGTTTAAGGTCCCCAGCATTAGCATCAAACGCCTTTGATTTCCGGCTGGAGACCTTTCCCTGCAAAAGAGAGTTAAGATTTCTTAACCACCCACATCTTCAGGGGTGGCTTAGAAGCAATGAGTCTAAGTGCAGCATCTGAGAACTTCGGCTTTGGAGCCCTAGCAAATAGCCTTGCAGGAGGTGAATAATACTCATAAGAATAAGTAGAAAAGTTCTTAGTCATATGAACATAGCGGTTTGACGAAACACACTCATACTCATAAGTCTGAGTATGGTTTCCCTGCAAAACATTGGCGTTAGGGTGACTCTGGTGAGTCCTCTGTCTGTATGAAGCCTTTGGACCATATGAAGCCTTCGGTCTGGGATTTGTCTTCTTCCCAAGTGGTGTCATGATGACATTCATGGGAAGATTCTCAAGACAACTCTTGGGGTACCCAAATCTTCTTAAAAGGTGGTCCATTCCTCCTGTTAGTACCGATATACCTGGCAAACACTTCACCATTCTGATTCTTAAACAATTTATAGTTTGCATCAAAGGATTCATCAATGATAATAGGGTTAGCACAAGTGAAACCAGATAAGTTAGATGGATCCACTGAGGGTCCCTTTGCAGCAACCCATGTGTTTTTGGGGTACTGCTCAGGCTTCCAGTAAGAACCATCAACATTCATTTTCCTCTCGAACCCAACACCCTCTTTCCTAGGGTTTCAGTTTAGAATCTGTTTCTTGAGGACATCACATAGTGTATGATGCCATTTGAGACTTTTTTACATTCCTGCTTCAAGCAATGTCTTCAACCTGGCATTCTCATCAGCAATAGTAGTGGTATCCTCAGCAGAGGGGTTAGTTACCACATCAGCAGTTGAAGATATTGCAATAGTAGCAGCAGTAGAACATTCAACAATAGAGACAACATTATCACGCTCAAGACATTTTAGACATGGTGGTTCAAATCCTTCCTGAGTGGAACTGATCTGTTGAGCGTGGAGTGACTCTTTCTCCTTTTGAAGATCTTCATGAGCCGATCTCAATTTCTCAAGCTCTTGTTTCCTTTGAAGATAATCATAGGAGAGCTTTTCATGAGTAGTTGAGAGCGTTTCATAACGACTTTCAAGTTCCTCGTACATAACATGAAGATTTTTAATGTCTTAAATTAAGGACTGAGTTCGGGTCATTTCTGCGTCCAACGGGTCATCACTTTTGTCTAGCAATTTTTGAATATGTTCCATAGCATTCTGTTGTTCAGTTGCAATTTTAGCAAGTGTTTTGTAGCTAGGTTTAGATTCACATTGAGAGTCATCTTCACTTGATGTTTGAAAGTAGGCATCGCGTGAGTTTACCTTGGCACCACGTGCCATGAAGCAGTAGGTGGGAGCAGAGTCATCTTCATCCTTAGCATCAGTGTTGGTGAAGAGGCCATTGTCTTCAGTGTTGAAGATGGACTTGGCGACATACGCAGAAGCTAGAGCCAGGCTTTCCACGCTGGAATCAGATTCCTCTTCAGACTCCACCTCTGCCTCCTCAGATGCAGACTCCTCTTCTGAATCCATCTCCTTGCCAACAAACGCACGAGCCTTGCTTGATGAGATCTTCTTGTGTGATGAATACTTGGACAAAGACTTGGAAGAAGACTTTGGGGATTCCTTCTTCTTGTCATTAGAATCATATTCCTTGCTCTTCTTCTTCTTCTTGGTCTCATTGTCCCACTGTGGACACTCAGAGATGTAGTGACCGGGTTTCTTGCACTCGTGGCATGTTCTCTTCTTGTGATCATGAGAGGAAGCTTCATAATTTCAAGAGCTGGATCTTGAAGACTTTCTGAAGTCTTTCTTCTTGGTGAACTTTTGGAACTTCTTCACAAACATAGCAAGCTCCTTTCCAATGTCTTCAGGATCCCCAGAACTGCAGTCAGATTCTTCTTCAGATGAGGAAACAACCTTTGCCTTCAAAGTGCCAGTTTGGCCATAGTTGGGACCATAGATATCTCTTTTCTCAGATAGCTGGAACTCATGTGTGTTGAGCCTCTCAAGTATGTCAGACGGATCGAGAGTCTTGTAGTCAAGGCATTCTTGAATCATCAGGGCGAGGGTGTCAAATGAGCTGTCAAGTGATCTCAGAAGTGTCTTGACGATTTCGTGCTTGGTGATCTCAGTGGCGCCGAGTGCATGAAGCTCAGTTGTGATATCAGTGAGGTGATCAAATGTGAGCTGAACATTCTCATTATCATTTCTCTTGAAGCGGCTGAAGAGATTGCAAAGAACACTAATCCTTGAATCCCTCTGGGTTGAGACGCCTTCGTTGACCTTGGAGAGCCAGTCCCATCGCAGTTTCCAGAGCACTCACACGACCATACTGTCCTTTGGTTAGATGACCATAGATGATGTTCTTGGCAGCCGAGTCCAGTTGAATGAACCTCTTGACATCAGCAGCAATGACACCTTCACCGACCTTGGGAACACTGTTCTTGACGACATACCAGAGGTCGACGTCAATGGCTTCAAGATGCATATGCATCTTATTCTGCCAGTAGGGGTAATCAGTGCCATCAAAGACAGGGCACGCAGCGGAGACTTTGATTATCCTGCAGTCGACATAGCTAAACTCCAGGTGGTTAAACCGAATCACACAGAACAAGGGATCACCTTGCTCTGATACCAATTGAAAGTGCTAGTTATTGACTAGAGGGGGTGAATAGGCGATTTTTGTGAAAGTCTTCAAAACAGGGGGCTTTGAAGACAAACATTAGAAATGAACCTATTGATATGCAGCGGAAGGTAGACTACACTAGACAAACCGTAGTCAAATAAGCAATGTAGTGAAAGCACGAAGACTATCAGCGGCTAGGTAGAATGGATCAGGATGGAAGACAGTGTGAAGCCAAACAGTAAATAGTCTTCACTCAGTGAAGTCAACCAGATCAGACAAATAGGCAATTACTTCATGAAGACAAACTGTAAGTAAAGAGAGGTAAGGATAGAACCAGTTGCTCAGAGCAAACAAGGATTTGTTAGACCAGTTCCAGTTGCTGTGACAACTGTACATCTAGTTAGGGAGGCTGAGATTTAACTCAGAAGACCGCGTCTTCACCTTATTCCCCTTGAGCTAAGGACACCTAGTCCTTGCCCAATCACTCTGGTAAGTCTTCAAGGTAGACTTCCAAACCTTCACAGACTTTGTTCACCAGCGATCCACAATGACTCCTGGATGCTCAGAACATGATGCCTAACCAGCTGGAGGATTCACAGTCCTAAAGTGTAACAAGTCTTAAGATCACGCGAACAGAAAGACTTTAGTGATGCCTAACACTCTTTGGCTCTAGGTGTTTTGGGCTTTGTCCTCGCAAGGATCTCTCTATCAAATGCTTCGGAGGTGGGTTGCTCTCAAACGACAAAAGCCGTGCAGTAACTCTAAGCAGCCACCAATTTATGGTGTAGGGGGTGGGCTATTTATAGGCAGGAGGCAACCCGACCTGATTTGTCCAAAATGACCCTGGGTCACTAAGGAACTGACATGTGTCCAACGGTCAGATTTCAAACACACGCGGCAGCTTGACTTGGGCTACAAGTAAAGCTGACTCATCCATCTCTGGATAAGATTTTCTCTCATTGTCTTCGCTCGAAGACATAGGATTTGGTTGAGCATCACATCAGTCACTCTGACTTTGTTCACTTGGACCCCACTTAACAATATGGTGGTTCCTATGACTCAACAAAGAAGAAAAAGAAACTATGAAACAACTATGTCTTCGCACTCCCTAGTCTTCATGCAATGTCTTCTCATGTCGTAGTCTTAAATGTGAATATCTTCACAGACCACCATTGTCTTCAATGTCTTCACACATTTTTAGGGGTCATCTCTGGTAGGTAAACCAAATCAATATGGGACTACTACATGTGTTATCCTGCAATTCTCACAAACACATTAGTCCCTCAACCAAGTTTGTCGTCAATACTCCACAACCAACTAGGGGTGGCACTAGATGCACTTACAGGGAGGGGGCGCCCCCCTTTCCTTCTCCTATTCCTCTCCCTTCCCCCTTTTCCCCCTCCGAAAGAAGGAAAAAATGAAGGAAATATGCCCTAGGGGAAATAATAAAGTTATTATTTATTTCCTTATTTCATGATAAATGTTTATTATTCATGCTAGAATTGTATTAATCGGAAACTTAGTACATGTGTGAATACATAGACAAAACATAGTGTCCCTAGTATGCCTCTACTTGACTAGCTTGTTAATCAAAGATGGTTATGTTTCCTAACCATAGACATGTGTTATCATTTGATACACGGGATCACATCATTAGGAGAATGATGTGATGGACATGACCCATCCGTTAGCTTAGCATTATGATCGTTACAGTTTCATTGCTACTGCTTTCTTCATGACTTATAGATGTTCCTTAGACTATGAGATTATGTAACTCCCGAATACCGAAGGAACACCTTGTGTGCTATCAAATGTCACAACGTAAATGGATGATTATAAAGATGCTCTACAGGTGCCTCTAAAGGTGTTTGTTGGGTTGGCATAGATCGAGATTAGGATTTGTCACTCCGTGTTTCAGAGAGGTATCTCTGGGCCCTCTCAGTAATACTCATCACTATAAGCCTTGCAAGCAATGTTACTAATGAGTTAGTTGTGGGATGAAGTATTATCGAATGAGTAAAGAGACTTGCTGGTAACGAGATTGAACTAGGTATGATGATACCGACGATCGAATCTCGGGCAAGTAACATACCGATGACAAAGGGAACAACGTATGTTGTTATGCGGTTTGACCGATAAAGATCTTCGTAGAATATGTAGGAGCCAATATGAGCATCCAGGTTCCGCTATTGGTTATTGACCAGAGATTTGTCTCGGTCATGTCTACATAGTTCTTGAACCCGTAGGGTCCGCACGCTTAACGTTTGATGACGATATGTATTATGAGTTATGTGTTTTGATGACTGAAGTTTGTTCAAAGTCCCAGACGAGATCACGGATGTGACGAGGAGTCTCGAAATGGTCGAGACATACAGATTGATATATTGGACCATGTTATTTGGACACCGGAAGTGTTGCGGGAAGTTTCGGGTAAAACCGGAGTGCCGGAGGGGTTGCCGAAACCCCGGGGGGAACTAATGGGCCACCATGGGCCTTAGTGGAGAGAGAGGAGGGCAGCCAGGGCAGGTCGTGCGCCCCCCTTGGAGTCTGAATAGGATAAGGTAAGGGGGGGCGTCGCCCCCCTTTCCTACTCCATGTCCCTCTCCTTCCTTCCCCCTCTCTTCGTTGTGATGGAATCCTACTAGGACTAGTAGTCCTAGTAGGACTCCCTCTCCTTGGGCGTGCCCCTAGGGCCGGCCGGCCTCCCCCTTGCTCCTTTATATACGGGGGCAGGGGCCACCCTAGAACACACAAGTTTCTCTTAACCGTGTGCGGTGCCCCCCTCCACAGTTACACACCTCGATCATACCATCGTAGTTCTTAGGTGAAGCCCTGCGCCGATAACATCATCATCACCGTCGCCATGCCGTCTTGCTGACGGAACTCACCCTTGTCCTCAACTGGATCAAGAGCATGAGGAACGTCATCGAGCTGAACATGTGCTGAACGCAGAGGTGCCGTATGTTCGGTGCTTGATCGGTTGGATCGCGAAGAAGTTTGACTACATCAACTGCGTTATTGAAACGCTTCCGCTCTCGGTATACAAGGGTAAGTGGACACACTCTCCCCTCTCGTTGATATGCATCACCTAGATAGATCTTGCATGATTGTAGGAACTTTTTTGAAATTACCGCGTTCCCCAACAAAAAAGGGGGGCGAATCCTACTTGGAGTGGAGTCCTAGTAGGACTCCTCCCCCCTTGGCGCGCCCCTTGTGGCCGGCCTCCTCCCCTCCTCCTTTATATACGGGGGCGGAGGGCACCCCAAAGCACATCAATTGTTTAGTCGTGTGCGGTGCCCCCCTCCACTGTTTACTCCTCTAGTCATATTGTCGTAGTGCTTAGGCAAAGCCCTGCGCGGATCACTTCACCAACACCGTCATCACGCCTTCGTGCTGATGGAACTCATTGACTCCATCAAAACTCTGCTGGATCTAGAGTTCGAGGGACGTCATCGAGCTGAACGTGTGCATAAACTCGAAGGTGTCGTACGTTCGGTACTTGATCGGTTGATTCGAGAAGACATTCGACTACATCAACCGCGTTAAGTTAACGCTTCCGCTTTCGGTCTACGAGGGTACGTGGACACACTCTCCCCCTCTCGTTGCTATGCATCTCCTAGATAGATCTTGCATGAGCATAGGAAATTTTTTGAAATTGCACGCTACGTTTCCCAACAGCAGACTACGTTGAGGAGGACTCCCCCGCCGCCGGGCTCGGTGGCCAGCCCGCCCCAGTTGACGCGGAGGTGTTTGGTGACTGTTGATCTTCCCCGCCTTCCAGCTCGAGGACGAGCTGTTTGTGCAGGCGGGGAGAAATGTTATGACCAGCATATTAGGGGCTTAGCCCAGTTAGTTGTGGCCCAATTTATCTTATCGTTATTAGGGGCTTAGCCCAATTATCTTATTAGGAGGATTATATAAACTCGTGTAAGGACCCATTTTGGGATTAAGCAAGAAGCAATCATATTTGCTCAGCTTCCTTAGGGAGGCGGGAGACCTAACCCTAGCCACCGCCCCTGCTCTCTCTCTCTCTCTCTCTCTCTCTCTC
>NC_041393.1:567893480-567922860 GCF_002162155.2 Triticum dicoccoides | reverse complement strand
ACCCCTACAACCTGAGACAACGCCCTGGTAGGAATCTGATTCCTACCAATTTCACACACTCGGTACCACTCCTTTTTTTTGTTGGATCCACCATTTCATTTTATCTCACCTCATCTCTCTGACTTAAGCTCACTTTTGGCTTAGGCCGGACCTCTGGGCGTGGATGATGTTGCATGTTAAACTATGATTGCCCTTTGGCTTTAGGGGCTGTTTGGATTTGGCCCATGTTCGCCCTGCCAACGAGGGCACGCCAATATTTTGGTGGAGGAATCAGCTGCCCTCGCCTCGCTAATAAATTGGTCGCAAACTGAATATGAAAAGTTGTTGGGCATCGGGTGAGCCAAATAATTGGAGCCAATCCAAACGATTGCCTGCGCTCTAGTCAACGCCATAGTTTTGGTCGGGCAGCCATCGGCAACCATCCAAACAGCCCCTTAATTTTCTGTAGTGGATGTTACAGGCTTTGAACCAGATGGTTCCTTTTAATAGAAATCGGAGGGGGAGGCCCTTCTTTCAGTAAAAAAAACTCTCTGACTTAAATTTCATACCTTGAGATTGTAGAGGCAAGAGAATTGTGGCAGTTACAATGAAATCTGGCATTCCCTGGGAGTGAACCACCACATCTCAGGTACTCTTCTTGACCAATGTCAACCAAGAAGCCACCCGGTGCAAAGGATGCAGGTCAGGTCACACTCGTTTCTTTTAGACTCACCGTTCTCCAAATCAGCATGTGCTCACTCGGACACCCAGCTGGTACCCTCATGTTTGTACATATCTGAAGAAGAACGACCATTTTGTTTCAGTTTGTACAGAGAAAGCTTGAGCATAAATATTGCAGCGTTTAGTTGTCTAGACAACAGATTCCTACTCCCTCAGTTGAGTCATCTATTTTAAAACGGAGGGAGTGTCAAACATGCAGGTTTACTTGAGCAAGTGACTGGGAATGTCACAATGCACAAACAGAAACGAGACATGTATAGAATGGCACACAGTACAATTAAGAGAAAACAGAGGCAAGGGTACAGGAGACGGTAGCTCCTATTGGGCGTAGTAGGCGCCCGTTGGAGAACTGGCGCCTACAGCGACCAGCCATGGGCTGCGGCCCATTAAAAGATCGCTCGCTCGCTCCTCTGCGTCCGCTCGGTCGCTCGCTGAAGAAAAAAGACTCGTATCGCTGGCTTTTTTTGGGCTGTGCTGCGCCGCTGGTTCAGGAAAAAGACTGGCCTCTGTTTTTTTACAAGTTTGAATATGTTTGTGAAAAAAAGGTCATCGATTTTGAACAAAAAAGTTCACAAATCTGAAAAAAGTTCATCAATTTTTAAAAAGTTTATCAGATTTGAAAAAAGTTTATCAGATTAAAAAAAAGTTCAACAAATTGAAAATAGTTCATTGGATTTGAGAAAAATTTCGTCAAATCAAAAAAAGTTATTGGATTTGAAAAAAAGTTCATCGAATCGAAAAAAGTTCATTGGATTTTAGAAAAAGTTCATCGATTTTTAGAATAAGTTCATTCACTTTTCGGAAAAAAAAGTTAATCACTTTGAAAAAAAATCATTAAACTTGAAAAAGTTCATTGAAATTAAAAAAATGTTCATCGAATTGAAAAAAGTTCATCAATTTAAAGAAAAAGTTCACGAAATAGAAAACAAATATCATCTATTTGTAGACATTTCACGCATTTAAGCAAAAAAAAAACAGGAAACAAAAAAAGAAAGGGGAACAAACACAGGAAAAAAAGGTATAAGAACATGGAAAGGAGGATTATATTCACAAGTCAGGGAGGTGGCGCAGAGATCCGTGGAGTTTTCTAGCAACTGAGAGATTTTTGGTTCGATTCCTGGTGGCGCAAGCTTTTTCCTTTCTCTCCTTTTTTGAGTTCGAAAACAGAGGGCGAAATGGGAGTTGGGCCGAGCCCAGCTAGGGCCTGCAGCGCCAAATAGGACAGCTGGTTTGAATTTTTTGGGCCCAGCCAATGCCACAGGAGACTGCCAGAGAGCTCCTGTTCGGGGGAGCTCCTACTCGGAAAATCCTATTCGCCGCTCGCTGCGGGGAACTGTCGAGCAATCGCACAGAAGCAGCGCAGCTAACAACATATAAGGGCCGGCCCAATTATACGTAGTGCGTCCAACCGGTTTTGGGAACCTTCTAGAAGGTTCCCTGAACCGTTTTTTTTCCTATATCGTTTTTTCTGGTTCTTTTTGGCTTTCTATTGTTTTTCTATTTCTCCTTTTTTTTCGTTTTTTCCTTGTTTGTTTCTTTTCTTTTTTTAGTTTCTCTTTCTTTTCCTTATGTTTTTTTTAAATTTCACAACTTTGCAAAATTTGTTCGCATATTTAATAAACATGTTCATATTTTCAATTTTTATACGTGAGTTTCAATAAATGTTCCTATTTCGAAATTTGTTCACAATTTTCAAAAAAATGTTTGTGTTTGAAATTTTTGTTCGTGAGTTTCGTAAACTGTTCCCATTTCAAAAATTTGTTAACACATTTCAAATTTTGTTCGGGAGTTTCGAAAATATTTTAAACAATGTTTGTGTTTTCAAAAATATTTCACGAGATTGAAAAATGTTCCCGTTTGAAATTTGTTCACAAATTTCAAATTTTGTTTGGAATTTTCAAAAAATGTTTGCAATATTTTAAACAATGTTTAGTTTAAAACATGTTCTTGTTTCCTAACATTTGTTTGCATTTTTCGAAATATTTGAGTATTTTCAAATTTTGTTCACAATTTTTCAAAGTGTTCGCAGTTCCAATTTTTTGTTCGGAATTTGATGAAAAGTTCCATTTTTCAATTTTTGTTCATAGTATCCAAAAATATTCGTAGTTAAACTTTTTTGTTCGGAATTTCATGAAAATTGTCATTTTTTCATGTATTTGTTCAAAATTTTGAAAAATGTTTGCTGTTTCAAATTTGGTCATGTATTAAAAAAATACTCCTGATGTTGAAAATGTGTTCAAAAGTACAGAAAATGCTTGCATATTTCAAAACATACACTAATTTGAAATTGTTCAGAAATTAAAAAAAATGTTCCCATTTTTTAAATTTGAGCACCAATTTTAGAAGTGTTTGAGTTTCAAAAAATGTTTGAATTTTGAAAAAGTATCCAAAATTAAGGAAATGTTCTTTCTTGTTTGAAATATCATAGATTCAAAGATTGTTCACACTTTCGAAAAATGTTCATGTTTTTAGAAAATTGTTCAGAAATTAAAAAAATTTCCCATTTTCAAATTTTGTTCAGGTTTGAAGTTTTTAAAAATTCTTCAGAAATTTATAAATGTTCCAGTTTTCAAATTTTGTTAACAATTTAAAAAATGCTTGCACTTTTCAAAACATTATACATTTCGTTCTCGTTATTTAGAAAATGTTTGGGTTTTCAAAAAAAATTGCCTTTGAAAAATTATTTGGTATTTTCCAAGAAATGTCCAAAATTTCCTTTGAAAAAAGCACTATCAGGAGATCTTCGTTTTGATGCCTCATTGGGGCTTTAACATTTACAAATCTTTTACACTTTTGCCGTTGTCGACAATTTCTTTTAGGGTTGCGCTCCTAATTTAGCACAACAGCTGGTCTAGCGCAGTCTTTCTCAAAAAAAAAAAGCTGGTCCAGCGCAGTGGCTAGCCCATCCCGCTCCTTACTACAGAGAAGGAGGGTTCGAATCCTGGTACTAGCGCATTTCTTTTCCGCTCTTTTTCATCTCGCGGACGACAAACGGGCCGGCCCAAGTGAGCGCCCCTGTGCGGCACGTCGACTCTTTGACGCAAAGAGCGTCACATAGGAGCTCCCCTCCTACTCGGCGCATTTTGCGTCGAACAGCCAGCTGACGCACGCACAGACGCCGTGACTGGGCCGGCCCAATAGTGGCGCTGGAGCAGAGCAGCTATCTTGGAAAAAAAACAAAGCGTAAATAAACTGTCTCGAGTAGGATTCGAACATACGACCTCCATCTTGTGTACCCGAACGAAACGTTAGTGTACAAATGGGAGCGTGCACGCATAAGAACTAACACCAAAGCAGAATTCGGACAGCTGGTTTGAATTTTTTAGAACTTTATTTGGAAATTCTGATTCTTTTTAAAAACAAACAATGTTTGAAAATCTAATTATTTCTTGAACAACTCGGATTTTTATTCAAATTTTGAAAAAATAAAATAGGAATGTGAACATTTTTCAACAGTAAGCATTTTGAAATTCCAGAATATTTGATGAAAACGCAAACATTTATTGAAATTTTAGAAACAAAAATATAATACTGGGAACAATTTTTGAACAGTGCAAGCATTTTTCTAAAATTTCAGAATATTTTCAAAAAACTCGAATATTTATTGAATTTTGAGAACAAAATTTGATAATGGGAACTATTTTGAATTGCTGAACATTTCTCGAAATTCTCATACATATTTTGCAATTCCCGAACAATTTTTGAAAACACGAACATCAATTGAAAACAGGGACAGTTTTTAATATTGTGAGCTTTTTTTGTAAACATGAACATTTTTTTAATTTATGAGCGAAATTCTAAAAGTTGAACAATTTTTTAAATCACGAATATATTTAGAATTGTTAGAACAAATTTTGAAATGGAGAACAATTCAAAAATCCCAACAAAATTGAAACGTGAACAAATTTTGAATACATGATCAAAAATTTGGAAACGAGAACATTTTTTGAATTTGCGATCAAGTTTTGAATATAAGGACATTTTTTGAAATGCCGGTCATTATTAGAAAAGTTTTGATAAATTTGAACAAAAACATTACGAAACAGAAATGCTATTAAATTTTGTATAGCGCGAACTCTAAAGAACAGAAAGTAGCGGCAGATTTGAAACATTTATGATTTTTCTTATATTTCTTTGAAATAATGAACAGTTTTGAGATTCTCATTCTTTCTGAAAACACAAACAAATTAAAAAAAACATGAACAAATTTCGTAAACAGGAAGAGATGGTGACCAAATTTTGAAATCCGGAACTTTTTTCTAAAATGCGAAGAATTTTTGAAGATTCTGAACATTTTTCAAAGAACTTGGATTTTTTTTTTTGAAACACCAACGTTTTTACAAAAAAGTGAACAAAAACGAAAAATAATTGCAAAAGTGAACAATTTATGAATGTCGAACATTTTTCGAGCAGGTCAATTTCTGTCAAGTTTTTGAATCGTTTAGAAAAAATGAACAATTTTTAAAATTATGAACTCATTATCAATAACGTGAATATTTTTTGAATTTGGGAACAAATTTTAAAACCATGAAATGTTTTTTGAATTTGAGAACAAATATTTTAATCACGAACATATTTTTAAAATCCAATCAAAATTTCCAAAACCCGAACATTTTTAGAAAAAAAAATTATACTATTTTGAAAAGAAACAAAAAAGAAAAGAAAAAAGGAAAAGGTAAAAAAACCAAAATAGGGAAAAGACGAATATTTTCGAAAAAGGTTATCTTTTTTAAATCCCAGAATATTTTGTTTTAAATGCGAACATTGTTTGAACTTATAAACAATTTTGGAAAGCACAACCATTTTTTTTAAATGAACGTTTTTAAAAGTTGAAACTACTTTTTTAAGTTTACGAACAATTTTTGAAACATGAAATTTTTTGGAAAAAACTTGAAAAATAAAAAAAGATACAGAAAAAGAAAAGAAAAGAGAAAATAAAATAGAAAAATAAACAGAAAAACGTAAAGAAAGAAAAACCAAACGGTTCAGGGAACCCTCTAGAAGGTTCCCGAAACCAGTAAAAACCGGTTCAAGAAACCTTCTAGAAGATTCACAAAACCGAAAACGCGAACACTGTAAATGGGCCAGCCCAGTTCACTGTTCGATCTGCTGCTCGTATGCGAAGCTTCGACAGCTTGACGCAGAGAGCGTCAAATAGTATATTCCCCTGTTCGGCGCCTTCTGCGCCCGAACAGGTTTCTGGCGCACACGCAGCCCCCTTTTTGGCCGGCCAAGTAAGGCAAAGCGCAACGAACAAAAAATTCCGGAAAAACGCAAAATCTGGTTCCACTAGGATTCGAACTCACACCGCCACACATTTAATCCTGCTTCGCTAACCACTACACCCATTGAACAATTCTATTAGAATATAGCGCTTATTTTATAAGAACAAGTGTGGTTGTGCTATTAATCATGAATTTGAAAATGTTCATCAATTCTGAGCCAACGTTCGTCATTTTTGACGAAAAACTCACAAACTTAAAAAAAAGATCGATTTGGAGACAAAAGTTCCTCATTTTTTAAGGAAAAGTTCAAAAGTTAATCATTTTTTAGGAAAAATTCATCGATTTTGTAGAACATTTTTGAAAAAGTGAAAAAACTTCATCGTTTTGAAAAAAAAAGTTTGTCGCATTTGAAAAAAGTTCATCAGATTTGAAAATTGTTCATCGAATTTGGAAAAAGTTCAACGGATTTGGTAAAAGTTCATCGAAATTTGAAAAAAGTTCATTGATTTTTAAAAAAGTTCATTGAATTTAAAAAAAGTTCATCGAATTTGAGAAAAAAGCGTTCTTCAAATTTGAAAAAAGGTTCATCAAATTTGAAAGAAGTTCATCAAAATTTAAAAAATGCTCATAGAATTTGAAAATGGTCATCAAATTTGACAAAGGTTCACCAAACTTGAAAAAAGCTCATCGAATTTGTGAAAAAGTTCATCGAATTCGAGTAACAGGCGCTTAAGGCGCCGAATAGGAACCAGCAGACTGTAAAGTGTACATTTTTCACACGGACTCAGGGAGTAGTATAAGGCCCAAGGATAAAGCCCAACCCCAGAAATCTGGTGACTAGCATTACTCCGGGAGCGCGCGATCCTCCAAAAAAAAACTGTCAGACATGATCTCCAGCCGGCTCCACTGAATGAAGCGCAGGACCGCGCAACTCCCTCCATACACACACGCGCAGCCCTGTCATACGGCCGGCGGCGAGGTCTGGCGGTGGACCGGAGCTTGGCGCCCTCGCTAGCAATGAAGAAGGAACACGGAGCCGCGAAGGGGAAGGGCGGGTCACGCCATCAGCTTCGACGGAACACGTGCAGCGCAGGATTGCAACGGCGAAGGGCGGCGGGGCGTACTGGGAAGTGGGAAGTGGGGAAGGAAGAAGAAAAGAATACGTGGAGAAGAAACTGAACTTGCGTTGTCCATGCGCCAGATCGGAATGTGACGGGCGTGCGCGCATTTTGGTGTTTTTCATTTTTAGTTTCGTAAATTAGGTGGCCTTGCCACCCATGGAGTCTCTCAGCAAGTCAGCATGCAATTGCTCTATCGCTCTGACCTCTGCATGCATGGATCGATCACTGTAAACCAAACAAAACAAACGAAGATGAAAACGGAACGTGTCATATATGCAAAGGATCCAGATTTATTATAAAAAGGTTCGTCGCGAGTACAGAGCACCCCAGAACATAATAAATAATCGAGGTCCTTGAACCACCGAATAACCATTATCGTCGTCACAAGTCAGAACAAGCCGACAACGTACCATCGTCAACACTTCCATACTGAAGCCGCTCTGACCTAGTTTATTGATGACAACCGAAAAGTCTTCATGCATGTGCCCCTAAGGATCATTGCCTCGAAGCCGCAGTCTTTGCCGTTGAACCCTTGAATCAATCTAAAAAAACCTGACATTATATCTCGCCGTCGCGTACACACGACGAGAAACCCTAACCTCGCCACTCCGAGGAGCTGGCAGGAATCTACGTCGGAGCCCCGTCAAATCTGTCACAACGGACAAACTCGAAGAGGACCGGAGTCCGAAAGACCGACTCGAAGATGAGGCGCCGCCCCCACTAGGACTAAAACTCCAACCTATCTACTAACTGGAACAGAGGCACCATGATTCCCCTCATCGTTACCGGCCATCGAAACGACATGTAAGAGGGAGACGAATTCACAGGCTCACCGGCGAAGACGGGGGAGAGGAAAGCTATAAGCGGCTTTATTTTTCTTTTATTGAAACGAAATACTACGTACTATTAGTAGCAAAGTGCCAAAGTGTTCACGGGGGAGCTAACACCGGTCGGCACTCCGGTCAAGCCCCGGCAGGTCTGCGCCCTTCAGCGGCAGCCACCGGTCGGGCTATTCGTCTTGCACGACGACCCTGGCCCTCCCGACGCCGCCAGCCGCCGCAGAAACAAATGCTGGAGAAGGCCAACGGCGGGCTCGCCGGAGACGGCGTCGCCATTCAGCACCCGTGCCGAGCTTCCTCCGGTGACGAGCAACGCCATGATCAGCACCGCCAAGATCGTCACGGCGGCAATAAACTTCGATCGCATCATCGCGAACTAAACGAGTGGTGTTTGAGGAGAGCGGTCGATGATGATGGGGTCGGGGCGCGCCGTGTACCGTATAAAAGGGAGGAGACCGGCGGCTGCGTTTTTGTTTGAATGCTGGCCGGAGCGCGCGCTAGCTTGCATGAATACGTATTCTGCGTGTTACGTGTTTGCGCGGCTGGGAACTCCGCGTGCAAGCTCCACCGTATGCCGCTTATCCAAGGGCCATCAGTGTCTAAGAGGATCGTCGCTCATATCGGCCGCGCGCGAAGTGGACGCGCTGCGCACTCGGAGAGTGTACGTGCAGCGCAGCTGGACAGCCACATGCGCAAGTGGGGAGCACCACGTAGGACGTAGCTGGTGCACGTACGCATGTTATATTTTTTTTCCTTTTTCTTTGACTCCAAATTCCATCGCACGTTTCTTGGGGTTTTTCTAGTGTACCCTTTTCTAATTGGGCGCCATTTTCTGCTTCCTGTAAGCCTGTTTTATATTTTTGAGATGCTTTTATTCATTAAGAATATTTAACAAATACCACTCACTCGCAAAAAGAGAATGTACCACTTCACAAGTTCGTGTCTCATAGAACGGAAAATCAACTTGGCTCCCGGGTCCAAAAACAAAATTTGAAATGAAAAAAAAAAGATCAAGACAAAAAAATTATATGTACTTGGTCACATCCAAATACTACTTGCAAATTTTGAGACAAAAAGGTTAAGCATTTTGGCTTGCATGAAAAAACAAATTGAACACCAAAAGTTATCTCAAATTTATTTATTTTGCCGACAAAACACCGCTGTTCCATTTTGAATGAAAATTGCCATACATGCTTGCGACACTAACACAAACATCTGCAAAAAAAATCAGAATTTTTAAAAACATTCAATGTTTTTGGTGTTACTATCACCCGGGAGCCAAAACGCCAGCCCCCAACTACTACTTTTATTTTTTATACTAAATCTTCCAGCAATCTTGCTCCTTTAGCACTTCAGCAGAAGTTCACCGATCAGTTCATCGGCCGGCGGCGGAAGCAGTGGTCCGCAACATTTTTTTCTGACAAAGGATGAATTTTATTAACTAAAAAATGAAGCATCAAGTGGATACAAACCCAATGAGCATACACTTGGCCTTTGCATAGCGAGGATGCATACAGCCAACAACATCACGCATAAAAAACACTCACCGGCAAAGTTACATAAGACTAAAGCTATGCAACATCACGCATGTCAGGACCCCGACTCAATGCCACATCGATCTAGCATGTAACACCTCATATCACTTTGCGGCCTCACGCACGGTATCCCTACGGGTGTCGCCTTACCTTTGCCCGGGACCGTTTGCGCCTTTTGGCACACGTATATGATAGTGTCGCTAGCATCCATATGATAAGGAGTCCGGGCTGACATGGCTAGTCGTAAACCCAAAGTGGCACAAACTTACAGGGACAGACATCCATGACCCAACATCGAACGTGTCGGTCATCAGCGAGTGAATCCAGGCTGTAGCACTAGGCTAACAGGACTCCGGTATTCATCGCGTGACATTTCCCCGAAGGGACAGACACAGGAATGAAGAAGGATACATGCCGGCCAGCCTAAGTGTTCCGGAGCAGTAGCAAGCTACCATGGCTCAGTGGAAGCACTAGGAGACATTTCCCGGTAAGAGAGGCTACCAAAAATAAACAACTAGATAGTCAGATTCCACACATACCAAGCATTTCAATAACATACACACAATATGCTCGATATGTGCAAATACAACATGGCATCACAACATGACTCTACAACTCAAGTATTTATTCAATAGGCTCCGAGGAGCGAGATATTACAATCATGGGTCTCATGACCCAACATTCAGAGCAAACAAGTCAAGCACAAGCGGAAGCTTAACATGTCTGAGTATAGACATCTACAAAAGAAAAAGGCTGAGAAGCCTGACTGTCTATCAGATCCTGCCGAGTGCACAAGATCGTAGCTGAGGTAACAAGCTAAACGTCGAAGTCCACGCGGTACTACTAGCGAGACTGAAGTCTCTCTGCAAAAACATAAATTAAGCAACGTGAGTACAAATGTACCCAGCAAGACTTACATCAGAAGTAACTACATATGCATCATTATCAACAAAGGGGATGGTGGGGTTTAACTGCAGCAAGCCAGCTTTGACTCGGTGGCTAACCTGAACTACGACTGCAAGTAACTCTTTTGAGGTGGCGCACACGAGTCCACATATTCACCATATCAATACACCACTATGGATCCGCTCCCGTCTCCCTACGAGAACGCCATCCATAGCACTCACGCTTATCTTGCGTATTTTAGAGTATCCACTTTCACTTGTCTATGAACTGTACAGGCAACCCAGAAGTCCTTTACCGCGGACACGGCTATTCGAATAGATAATGTTAACCCTGCAGGGGTGTACTTCTTCACACACGCTCTCACCACTTACCGCCGTTTACACGACATGTACTCGGCAACCTTCAAGCGGAAGCCCAGCGAGGGTGTCGGCCACGACCTGACTAACCACACAAGTCTCTCGTCCAGGTTTATCGCCTATTCGGGTTCCATCCGCAAGGAGATCCGGCCGGGGTGTCGCTCACGGCCCCAAACGATGTGTGCAGGGTTCCCAAGTCCACCATCCGGGTGCCACTTGGTACACCGGGCCACTGTGCCTAGTTTGTCCCAAGCCCACCTGTACCGGGTGCCACTTGGTAGACTACTAACACTACCTACAAACACTAGAAACTAGTTGCAACTCCTGGACAGAGATAAAGTTGATTAATAAGTCGAGAGAGCTTGGAGTGCCCGGAGCCCAATGTGTGGTAGTAACTGATCATGGATCACAAACACAGAACTCAGTTCCTGAGGACGGCTGCAATGAGACAACCCACCATGTACTCCTACATGGCCTCTTACCGCTACCTTTACCAAATCGTGTTCACACACTTAGTTCACACATAGTAGGACATGTTCACACACCTCCGATTCATCCCCGATGAATCAGACCTGACTCAACTCTAAGCAATAGCAGGCATGACAAACAAGCATGAATGAGTAGGCACATCAGGGCTCAAACAACTCCTACTCATGCTAGTGGGTTTCATCTATTTACTGTGGCAATGACAGGTCATGCAGAGGATAAAGGGGTTCAGCTACCGCAGCAAGTAATAGATGAATCATTGTTGTCCTAATGCAGTAAAAGAGAGCAGGAGCGAGAGAGTGGGATTTTATCGGAATGAACAAGGGGGTTTTGCTTGCCTGGCACTTCTGAAGATAGTATTTCTTCATCGGTGTCATCGATCTCATTGTCGGAATCACGTCTATCGAGAGGGGACAAACACCGACAAACAAAGAAGAAACATAATCAATGCAATGCACAATATGATGCATGATCATGACATGGCAATATGCTGTTGATTGGGCTAATGTAACTAGCAACAAGTTAAATGGAGTGGGTTTGAACCCTAGGTTCAAATTCAAACTCCATATGTGATTTCTTAAATGCCATTTAGTTGAATTGTCCTAAAAAGTAGTCATAATTTGCTATAACATGCATGAAAATGGTACAGATGGATAGATTGGATTTTTCTGATCATTTTTCATATATAAATTATTTAATTTGGAGTTACGGTTGAATTTCTATGAATTTTAGAAGTTTTGGTTATTTTCTGGAATTTCCTGTAAAAGAATAAATCCAGAAAATGAGTTATTGCGTCAGCATTGCGTCATGCTGACCTCAGCAGGTCAACTGACCCGGTCCAGGTCAAACCTGACCAGTGGGTCCCGTCTGTCAGCAGTTAGTTAAACTAATTAAATCTAATTAGCGTTAAACTAACACTAACCTAGTTTAGTTAGTGGCCTCGGGCCCACACGTCAGTGACTTAGTGGGTTAACTAAAAGTTAATTAGCACTAAGCTAAAATTAGCAGGGCTCTGGTCCCACCTGTCATTGACCCAGGGGAGGTCAAACCCCTGGTCAAACGAGTCAATCCCGCCGGCGTTGAGTCGCCGGCGAGGCCGAGGCGGCGGAGGCCTTCGGGTTTCTTGCTCCGGCGACCAAACGGATGGAGGAGGGGCTCTACGGATAGCTAGAAGAGCGCCGCGTCTTCCTATGTGAGCGAAAGAGGCTGAGACGGCCCGAGCTCACCGGAACGGAGCTCGCGGCGGTGGCCGGAGTTCGGGTGTGGACGGGGTCGACGCTACGGGGCACTAGGGATTAAACTTGCAGGTGCTACGTGCTCCTGGAGGTTCACCGAGCACGGTGACGCGCTCAGGCGCGGGCTGCGGTGGCCCTGGCCACGGCGGCAAGGAACCACGGTGGCGGTGGTTCTCGGTCTCGATGAACGCGGCGGCTAGAGGACGGGAAAGATGCGGGAAACAGAGGGGAAATGAAGCGGAGCTCACTGGGAGGTCGACGACAGGCTCAGCTGGCTCGGGGACGACCGGAAGGCGACGAATCCGTCGATGGAGTCCGGCGGCCGTGCTCGGGGAAGACGACTCGTGGCGGCGATGTAGGGCTCCCGCGGTCGAATGGGTTGGTGTAGATGACGCAGAAGGCTATGGCGGTTCTTCTGGACCCATCGGGGAGGCACGGGATGGACGGTGGTCGCGGCTATGGCGGCAGCGAACTCGCGGCGTCTCGGCCATGGTGGAGAGGGCAAGAGGTAGGCGAGGGGGAGAGAGGACCAGAGAGTGAGGGGGTCGAGGGGGTTCTTCGGGGTGGCGTGGCGTCGTCCAGGGCAAGGGGGAGCAGCTGCGTGGCTAGCAGGAGGTGGCCGCGGCTCGGCTGTGCGCGCGCCACGCGCAACGCCAGTAGGCGCGAGGAAGACGACGCGCGGTGGGGTGGGCTGGGCCTAGCTACAGTGCTGGGCCAGCTGGGCTGCCAGGTGAGCGCCAGGTAAGTTCTCTCTCTCTCTCTGGTTTCTCTATTTTATTTTTTGTTTTTTATTTTCTATCTTTGTTTCTGGATTTAGTAAAATACTAAACCTTATCTAAAAATCCTGAAATAAATTGTGGGAAATGTTGAAATGTTTTTCAACAGCCCTCAACCATTATCAGAATTATTTGAGCAAATAAAATATTTATAACATTTAAATGCCCATATTCAAATACTTTATGATTTAATTCAAAAATCGAAAGTGGCCTAGAAAAATGTGCACCATTTTTGGCAGGGGTTCTAGACCAATTCAAAAATGATGAACTTTTCCAAAGGCATTTTGGGTTCATTGAAAATGATTTTTTTTATTTGAACCTAGTTGATTTGATCTGGTGCTAGGGTTTGAGCAATCCCCATTTCAGGTTTAAAAGAAATTTAAACATGATGCAGCAACAAGCTAGACCAAGTGCATAGCAAGGCTAGGGACGTGACAACTCACCCCCACTAAACAAGAATCTCGACCCGAGATTCAAGGCGTGAGGTAAGAAGACAGAGGGGATACGAAGCTAGCACAATCTTCACGATCCAGGTTGCACTTCAAACGAATGTTGATTCAATCACCATCTTTGTCTTGTCGTCTTGCTCTGAGAACTCCAACTAACAAGACAAGAAGAGGAAAGGAAAACTCTAGAAGGATCGATCTTCTCGAAGATCGAACAACTCAAGATTAACTCACGGAATGAGACATAGCAACATCACTCGAGCTAAGACACGAAACACACATCTAGAGGGATGGAGTGGAACAAATGACGAGGGTTCACTAGGTAGACAACAATTCCACGCTTAAAAGGGTGGTGAACGGTTGTCAACGTAGCGAGGAGTTGAGTTGCCATGATATCATAACGAGACACCTTAGGGATGGTGACTCGTAGATATATCCCCTTAGGTGGCAAAAAGAATTACCTTTGATTCAAGGATCATTGAAACTCTTTATACCAGCCTAAGGCAAATCATAATGGATCGTTTGAGGGAGCTCGAAAGAATGGCATACTAAACTAGGATGGATGATGTGGATTACCCAACACATAGGATGATTTTAGTAACTGGGGAGAAGCTCAACAGTAGAGAGTGAGTCCACTGTTTGAAAAGTTATAGCATAACCGAGGAAACTGAGAGCAATCCCAGTTAGTGCCGATGATAACACCTAGCGCTTGTGCGTGCTCTCAAGAACTTGAGCATTTCCATATGCATCAAGGTTTTTCCAGTATCCGTGTCAAGGATCCTGGCAACACAACATACCACCATGATGAATAATGATGGATGATGCAGATGCAAAGGAAGATAACACCTTCTCAGATTTCACCTTAGCGAGGCCAAGGAAACAAAATCTGGATGATCGACCGAGAGACATTTAGCACTCCGCTTCTAATGTTCTCCTTGATGTACTAGTGTAACCCATTCATAGATATGGTTTGATATCTAAAACACCAAGTAAAAGGTCGGACTTCGGAAACACAAAAATCTATAAGGAACGACTAGGGAGTAAATGCTACGAAATCCTTATGGGGAGGTGGCTAACTTTCTCAATCAAGATACTACAACAATAGGTCTTCCGGCTGGGTGTGTTGGCCACGACATCCACTTTACCGGTTATCGAGGGACCAATATTATAGTTCTTGGGAAATGTTCCAACCATCATATCTGCCTGAGATTCAGATCTGGTTGGTGTCAGGATATTCCAGACTCATCGAGTCCAGAAAGAAAAATGAAAGTTTGCAACACAAATCGACGAGATGACGTTGCGAGCTTCTCGGGAAATGAACTATGATAGTGAGCTCCAAAACATGAGCTGGTTCTGCTACACACATGTGAACACGTTGTCCCAGACAAAACATGATCACATGGTAGTCTTACAATAAAACACTACCGAGTTCTGGTTGGGAACCATCATCGAGGATATTGGAGTCTTGTGCATGATCTAGAATTAGCACTTAACTCCTTTTCCTTGAACAAGTCAGTCAGTGGCTTAGTGTGCTAGGGGATACATATGGAATGAAGATGATCAGTCTATCAGACCATAGAATACTTCGCACATGCATGACTGACTTGGGATGATTCCAGAGGAGCAAAAGTAAACTTTCTCGAATTCACGGCGGCAACTTACATCAAATGCATGTGAATCAAAGGAAGTCACTTCTTTCATCCAAACACATTCTTCATGAATGGGGCATGAAGGGAATGCTTACACAAGTTTTCCAACACTAGCTGGATGTTCAACACAAATCATGGAGGAGACAAAATGTTGCTGATGGGCTCAACAACAACTCATCGGAATTTCCATATCACTGGACTTCCCCCGTTATGTGAACAATGTGATAGTATTGGTCAGACCAAAAGATGTAATGGTGTATGCTCGAGGAATCAACCACGAGTAAGACAACATTACGAATATTGTTGGTTCTGATTTGATTTGAGGATAGCCCACACTCAAATCAAAGTTTTGACAAGACAACAGATCCAACAACTGATCACAAGGACCAATCGATGAGAATATCATCTTTCTTCAACACACACACACAAGGATATCCCTTCGGAATGAACTGAGTCGGACAAGCTTTCATCTTCCAACTCTCCAAGTTGTTGTTTAGCTTATCCAACTAGCTTAGGGGTATCCAACACAGACTCTTGGAGAAGGGGTGGTTTATAAGAAAACCAACTTGATCACGAGCTCAACATAACAGCCAGGTGACGACCTGGTGATACTTCCGAGAAGATATTCGGAAAATCACGAACCACCGATATGTTACTAAGCTCGAGGACAATCTTGCTTTTCAGGGCAAGACGATATGATCAATAGAGCGAGGATTTGAAATAGTCCTAACTCATCGATCGAGGAGTGCACCGGGAAAATGGACTAGGTAGCAGAATCAATCTTAGAATGATGATTCAATAATCAGCACGCTAAGAATGAGGTTGTTGTCCATTTAACTACCAAGCAACGGAGTTGCTAGGGCAACGGAGTTGCTAGGAGTATAGATTTCACACATCACCATTCACTTATCGGCATTCCAGTTGCAACAACACAGAGACCGATGAATGAAGAACAATGGCGAGAAGTATCACTTCATCAAGAATTCATAAGAGATGGTGCCATTCCTATGATACTCTTGACATAAAGAAGGTAATACTTCAAGGTAGAACAGACCAGAAGCTGGATTGGCATTTTGATCTGCGAATTACAACTGCTTTGACTCAATCCTGGATATGGATGAGGTTCTGGAGTTTGTTTCTCCTAGTCATCCCGGAATAGAATGGCTTGACGGACCACAAGAGTAATAGACATCGATGAACGAATGCACACATACCCTTGACTATCAATTGGTAGACGAGGGTCGGAAGACAACTACAGAGGGACAACTCAAAGGAACATATATCTTTCTGAGTTGTGGATGCATAGGTTAGTATGTCGAACAAGTTCAACATATTTCTTCCGGATAACCCATGCAGAAAGGTTGAACTGGCAGAGTCACAATATAGAATGGAGAACTCGTCGAGGCCACTCCTGTTGTGATCTTTTGATCCAACAAACATCTGCCGTAAAGTGGTTCATAGTATTTGGAAGAAGGAAATACCACGAACTTCGAGGACTATTGCAAAGGTTACTAATTACCTAAAGGAACTAGCAACACTATCAACATGAAGTAAGTAGAGTGAATCTCGGTTCAAAACCCAGGAATAGAATACCTACTACTAAGTGGCATCATGGGATGCTTTCGAGAATAAAGGCCAGAATCATCACACTGGGATCACAAAACATGGCTAGACTACTAGATGATCCCCTAAGACACCTAGGGTCATAATAAAAACTCCAACATATATGTCGAGGCAATAGAGTACCTCAACTCAACAATTTGTGTGATTAACCTGGCATAGAAGAACATCGAAACCAGAGGGAAAGGATTTTGCAAGTGCATCAAATTGTTTAGAAACCTGGGATGACTCGGACAGCATAACGACTGTAAATGCTCAAAAAAAGATTGGAGACATGCTACAAAAATGGTGGCATAGCCACTCAGAAGCACAATATCAAGGTTTTGAGATCAACAGTTAACATACAGAAGTAGTAGGAACTGAACTCAAGCTTAGAACCATCAATCCTATAGGTCTACGGATTAGTAACACGTGATCCTGATAGAAAGAAGAGAAATCCTAATTCCTTAACCCCGTAGGAAAGATAAGATGACTCAGATCAGAAGGACATAAGGTAAAGGAGTAAAAAGAGCTTTATGTTCCATCCCACAATCAATTCCCTTATATAACTAAAGAATTTCTGGACTCAACTTCGACCAGTTTGGCTTGGTAATCCTACAGGCAGTCAAGCTCTGATACCAAAGCTGTCAGGACCCCGACTCAATGCCACATCGATCTAGCATGTAACACCTCATATCACTTTGCGGCCTCACGCACGGTATCCCCACGGGTGTCGCCTTACCTTTGCCCGGGACCGTTTGCGCCTTTTGGCACACATATATGATAGTGTCGCTAGCATCCATATGATAAGGAGCCCGGGCTGACATGGCTAGTCGTAAACCCAAAGTGGCACAAACTTACAGGGACAGGCATCCATGACCCAACATCGAACGTGTCGGTCATCAGCGAATGAATCCAGGCTGTAGCACTAGGCTAACAGGACACCGGTATTCGTCGCGTGACATTTCCCAAAGGGACAGACACAGGAACGAAGAAGGACACATGCCGGCCAGCCTAAGTGTTCCGGAGCAGTAGCAAGCTACCATGGCTCAATGGAAGCACTAGGAGACATTTCCCGGTAAGAGAGGCTACCAAGGATAAACAACTAGATAGTTAGATCCCACACATACCAAGCATTTTAATAACATACACACAATATGCTCGATATGTGCAAATACAACATGGCATCACAACATGACTCTACAACTCAAGTATTTATTCAATAGGCTCCGAGGAGAGAGATATTACAATCATGGGTCTCATGACCCAACATTCAGAGCAAACAAGTCAAGCACAAGCGGAAGCTTAACATGTCTGAGTACAGACATCTACAAAAGAAAAAGGTTGAGAAGCCTGACTGTCTATCAGATCCTGCCGAGGGCACAAGATCGTAGCTGAGGTAACAAGCTAAACGTCGAAGTCCACGCGGTACTACTAGCGAGACTGAAGTCTCTCTGCAAAAACATAAATTAAGCAACGTGAGTACAAATGTACCCAGCAAGACTTACATCAGAACTAACTACATATGTATCATTATCAACAAAGGGGATGGTGGGGTTTAACTGCAGCAAGCCAGCTTTGACTCGGTGGCTAACCTGAACTACGACTGCAAGTAACTCTTTTGAGGTGGCGCACACGAGTCCACATATTCACCATATCAATACACCACTATGGATCTGCTCCCGTCTCCCTACGAGAACGCCATCCATAGCACTCACGCTTATCTTGCGTATTTTAGAGTATCCACTTTCACTTGTCTATGAACTATACAGGCAACCCAGAAGTCCTTTACCGTGGACACGGCTATTCGAATAGATAATGTTAACCCTGCAGGGGTGTACTTCTTCACACACGCTCTCACCACTTACCGCCGTTTACACGACATGTACTCGGCAACCTTCAAGCGGAAGCCCAGCGAGGGTGTCGGCCACGACCTGACTAACCACACAAGTCTCTCGTCCAGGTTTATCGCCTATTCGGGTTCCATCCGCAAGGAGATCCGGCCGGGGTGTCGCTCACGGCCCCAAACGATGTGTGCAGGGTTCCCAAGTCCACCATCCGGGTGCCACTTGGTACACCGGGCCACTGTGCCTAGTTTGTCCCAAGCCCACCTGTACCGGGTGCCACTTGGTAGACTACTAACACCACCTACAAACACTAGAAACTAGTTGCAACTCCTGGACAGAGATAAAGTTGATTAATAAGTCGAGAGAGCTTGGAGTGCCCGGAGCCCAATGTGTGGTAGTAACTAATCATGGATCACAAACACAGAACTCAGTTCCTGAGGACGGCTGCAATGAGACAATCCGCCATGTACTCCTACATGGCCTCTCACCGCTACCTTTACCAAATCGTGTTCACACACTTAGTTCACACACAGTAGGACATGTTCACACACCTCCGATTCATCCCCGATGAATCAGACCTGACTCAACTCTAAGCAATAGCAGGCATGACAAACAAGCATGAATGAGTAGGCACATCAGGGCTCAAACAACTCCTACTCATGCTAGTGGGTTTCATCTATTTACTGTGGCAATGACAGGTCATGCAGAGGATAATGGGGTTCAGCTACCGCAGCAAGTAACAGATGAATCGTTGTTGTCCTAATGCAGTAAAAGAGAGCAGGAGCGAGAGAGTGGGATTTTATCGGAATGAACAAGGGGGTTTTGCTTGCCTGGCACTTCTGAAGATAGTATAGTTCTTCATCGGTGTCATCGATCTCATCGTCGGAATCACGTCTATCGAGAGGGGACAAACACCGACAAACAAAGAAGAAACACAATCAATGCAATGCACAATATGATGCATGATCATGACATGGCAATATGCTGTTGATTGGGCTAATGTAACTAGCAACAAGTTAAATGGAGTGGGTTTGAACCCTAGGTTCAAATTCAAACTCCATATGTGATTTCTTAAATGCCATTTAGTTGAATTGTCCTAAAAAGTAGTCATAAGTTGTTCTAACATGCATGAAAATGGTACAGATGGATAGATTGGATTTTTCTGATCATTTTTCATATATAAATTATTTAATTTGGAGTTACGGTTGAATTTCTATGAATTTTAGAAGTTTTGGTTATTTTCTGAAATTTCCTGTAAAAGAATATATCCAGAAAATGAGTTATTGCGTCAGCATTGCGTCATGCTGACCTCAGCAGGTCAACTGACCCGGTCCAGGTCAAACCTGACCAGTGGGTCCCGTCTGTCAGCAGTTAGTTAAACTAATTAAATCTAATTAGCGTTAAACTAACACTAACCTAGTTTAGTTAGTGGCCTCGGGCCCACACGTCAGTGACTTAGTGGGTTAACTAAAAGTTAATTAGCACTAAGCTAAAATTAGCAGGGCTCTGGTCCCACCTGTCATTGACCCAGGGGAGGTCAAACCCCTGGTCAAACGAGTCAATCCCGCCGGCGTTGAGTCGCCGGCGAGGCCGAGGCGGCGGAGGCCTTCGGGTTTCTTGCTCCGGCGACCAAACGGACGGAGGAGGGGCTCTACGGATAGCTAGAAGAGCGCCGCGTCTTCCTATGTGAGCGAAAGAGGCTGAGACGGCCCGAGCTCACCGGAACGGAGCTCGCGGCAGTGGCCGGAGTTCGGGTGTGGATGGGGTCGACGCTACGGGGCACTAGGGATTAAACTTGCAGGTGCTACGTGCTCCTGGAGGTTCACCGAGCACGGTGACGCGCTCAGGCGCGGGCTGCGGTGGCCCTGGCCACGGCGGCAAGGAACCACGGTGGCGGTGGTTCTCGGTCTCGATGAACGCGGCGGCTAGAGGACGGGAAAGATGCGGGAAACAGAGGGGAAATGAAGCGGAGCTCACTGGGAGGTCGACGACAGGCTCAGCTGGCTCGGGGACGACCGGAAGGCGACGAATCCGTCGATGGAGTCCGGCGGCCGTGCTCGGGGAAGACGACTCGTGGCGGCGATGTAGGGCTCCCGCGGTCGAATGGGTTGGTGTAGATGACGCAGAAGGCTATGGCGGTTCTTCTGGACCCATCGGGGAGGCACGGGATGGACGGTGGCCGCGGCTATGGCGGCAGCGAACTCGCGGCGTCTCGGCCATGGTGGAGAGGGCAAGAGGTAGGCGAGGGGGAGAGAGGACCAGAGAGTGAGGGGGGTCGAGGGGGTTCTGCGGGGTGGCGTGGCGTCGTCCAGGGCAAGGGGGAGCAGCTGCGTGGCTAGCAGGAGGTGGCCGCGGCTCGGCTGTGCGCGCGCCACGCGCAACGCCAGTAGGCGCGAGGAAGACGACGCGCGGTGGGGTGGGCTGGGCCTAGCTACAGTGTTGGGCCAGCTGGGCTGCCAGGTGAGCGCCAGGTAAGTTCTCTCTCTCTCTCTCTGGTTTCTCTATTTTATTTTCTATTTTCTATTTTCTATCTTTGTTTCTGGATTTAGTAAAAATACTAAACCTTATCTAAAAATCCTGAAATAAATTGTGGGAAATGTTGAAATGTTTTTCAACAGCCCTCAACCATTATCAGAATTATTTGGGCAAATAAAATATTTATAACATTTAAATGCCCAAATTCAAATACTTTATGATTTAATTCAAAAATCGAAAGTGGCCTAGAAAAATGTGCACCATTTTTGGCAGGGGTTCTAGACCAATTCAAAAATGATGAACTTTTCCAAAGGCATTTTGGGTTCATTGAAAATGATTTTTTTATTTGAACCTAGTTGATTTGATCTGGTGCTAGGGTTTGAGCAATCCCCATTTCAGGTTTAAAAGAAATTTAAACATGATGCAGCAACAAGCTAGACCAAGTGCATAGCAAGGCTAGGGACGTGACAACTCACCCCCACTAAACAAGAATCTCGACCCGAGATTCAAGGCGTGAGGTAAGAAGACAGAGGGGATACGAAGCTAGCACAATCTTCACGATCCAGGTTGCACTTCAAACGAATGTTGATTCAATCACCATCTTTGTCTTGTCGTCTTGCTCTGAGAACTCCAACTAACAAGACAAGAAGAGGAAAGGAAAACTCTAGAAGGATCGATCTTCTCGAAGATCGAACAACTCAAGATTAACTCACGGAATGAGACATAGCAACATCACTCGAGCTAAGACACGAAACACACATCTAGAGGGATGGAGTGGAACAAATGACGAGGGTTCACTAGGTAGACAACAATTCCACGCTTAAAAGGGTGGTGAACGGTTGTCAACGTAGCGAGGAGTTGAGTTGCCATGATATCATAACGAGACACCTTAGGGATGGTGACTCGTAGATATATCCCCTTAGGTGGCAAAAATAATTACCTTTGATTCAAGGATCATTGAAACTCTTTATACCAGCCTAAGGCAAATCATAATGGATCGTTTGAGGGAGCTCGAAAGAATGGCATACTAAACTAGGATGGATGATGTGGATTACCCAACACATAGGATGATTTTAGTAACTGGGGAGAAGCTCAACAGTAGAGAGTGAGTCCACTGTTTGAAAAGTTATAGCATAACCGAGGAAACTGAGAGCAATCCCAGTTAGTGCCGATGATAACACCTAGCGCTTGTGCGTGCTCTCAAGAACTTGAGCATTTCCATATTCATCAAGGTTTTTCCAGTATCCGTGTCAAGGATCCTGGCAACACAACATACCACCATGATGAATAATGATGGATGATGCAGATGCAAAGGAAGATAACACCTTCTCAGATTTCACCTTAGCGAGGCCAAGGAAACAAAATCTGGATGATCGACCGAGAGACATTTAGCACTCCGCTTCTAATGTTCTCCTTGATGTACTAGTGTAACCCATTCATAGATATGGTTTGATATCTAAAACACCAAGTAAAAGGTCGGACTTCGGAAACACAAAAATCTATAAGGAACGACTAGGGAGTAAATCCTACGAAATCCTTATGGGGAGGTGGCTAACTTTCTCAATCAAGATACTACAACAATAGGTCTTCCGGCTGGGTGTGTTGGCCACGACATCCACTTTACCGGTTATCGAGGGACCAATATTATAGTTCTTGGGAAATGTTCCAACCATCATATCTGCCTGAGATTCAGATCCTGTTGGTGTCAGGATATTCCAGACTCATCGAGTCCAGAAAGAAAAATGAAAGTTTGCAACACAAATCGACGAGATGACGTTGCAAGCTTCTCGGGAAATGAACTATGATAGTGAGCTCCAAAACATGAGCTGGTTCTGCTACACACATGTGAACACGTTGTCCCAGACAAAACATGATCACATGGTAGTCTTACAATAAAACACTACCGAGTTCTGGTTGGGAACCATCATCGAGGATATTGGAGTCTTGTGCATGATCTAGAATTAGCACTTAACTCCTTTTCCTTGAACAAGTCAGTCAGTGGCTTAGTGTGCTAGGGGATACATATGGAATGAAGATGATCAGTCTATCAGACCATAGAATACTTCGCACATGCATGACTGACTTGGGATGATTCCAGAGGAGCAAAAGTAAACTTTCTCGAATTCACGGCGGCAACTTACATCAAATGCATGTGAATCAAAGGAAGTCACTTCTTTCATCCAAACACATTATTAATGAATGGGGCATGAAGGGAATGCTTACACAAGTTTTCCAACACTAGCTGGATGTTCAACACAAATCATGGAGGAGACAAAATGTTGCTGATGGGCTCAACAACAACTCATCGGAATTTCCATATCACTGGACTTCCACCGTTATGTGAACAATGTGATAGTATTGGTCAGACCAAAAGATTGTGACGCCCCCGATTCAGTCGTACACTAATCATACACGCAAATGTGTACGATCAAGATCAGGGACTCACGGGAAGATATCACAACACAACTCTACATATAAAATAAGTCATACAAGCATCATAATACAAGCCAGGGGCCTCGAGGGCTCGAATACAAGTGCTCGATCATAGACGAGTCAGCGGAAGCAACAATATCTGAGTACAGACATAAGTTAAACAAGTTTGCCTTAAGAAGGCTAGCACAAACTGGGATACAGATCGAAAGAGGCGCAGGCCTCCTGCCTGGGATCCTCCTAACTACTCCTGGTCGTCGTCAGCGGGCATCACGTAGTAGTAGGCACCTCCGGTGTAGTAGGAGTCGTCGTCGACGGTGGCGTCTGGCTCCTGGACTCCAGCATCTGGTTGCGACAACCAGAAAGAAAGGAAAGGGGGAAAAAGGGGGGAGAAAGCAACCGTGAGTACTCATCCAAAGTACTCGCAAGCAAGGAGCTACACTACATATGCATGGGTATATGTGTAAAGGGCCATATCAGTGGACTGAACTGCAGAATGCCAGAATAAGAGGGGGATAGCTAATCCTGTCGAAGACTACGCTTCTGGCAGCCTCCGCCTTGCAGCATGTAGAAGAGAGTAGATTGAAGTCCTCCAAGTAGCATCTCCAAGTAGCATATCCAGGTAGCATCTCCAAGCGCATCTCTAGTCGCATCGCATAGCATAATCCTACCCGGCAATCCTCTCCTCGTCGCCCTGCGGAAAAGCGATCACCGGGTTGTCTGTGGAACTTGGAAGGGTGTGTTTTATTAAGTATCCGGTTCTAGTTGTCATAAGGTCAAGGTACAACTCCAAGTCGTCCTGTTACCGAAGATCACGGCTATTCGAATAGATTAACTTCCCTGCAGGGGTGCACCACATAACCCAACACGCTTGATCCCATTTGGCCGGACACACTTTCCTGGGTCATGCCCGGCCGCGGAAGATCAACACGTCGCAGCCCCACCTAGGCACAACAGAGAGGCCAGCACGCCGGTCTAAACCTAAGCGCACAGGGGTCTGGGCCCATCGCCCATAGCACACCTGCACGTTGCGAGGGTGGCCGAAAGCAGACCTAGCCTAGTGGCGTTCCAGTCCAATTCGGCGCGCGCCGCTCCGTCGCTGATGTCTGAAGTGCTTCGGCTGATACCACGACGCCGGGATACCCATAACTACTCCCGCGTAGATGGTTACTGCGTATAGGCTCGTAGCCGACTCAGATCAAATACCAAGATCTCGTTAAGCGTGTTAAGTATCCGCGAACGCCGAACAGGGCCAGGCCCACCTGTCTCCTAGGTGGTCTCAACCTGCCCTGTCGCTCCACCACAAAGTAACAGTCGAGGGCCGTCGGGAACCCAGGCCCACCTCTACCGGGATGGAGCCACCTGTCCTTTCAGCCCCCTCGTCAGAATCACTTGCGGGTACTCAATGAGCTGACCCGACTTTAGTCACCATCTGTATAGTATGTATGTATGTATAGTATATACCCGTGATCACCTCCCAAGTGATCACGGCCCGATAGTATAGCAAGGCAGACTGACAAGAATGTAGGGCCAATGATGATAAACTAGCATCCTATACTAAGCATTTAGGATTGCAGGTAAGGTATCAACAGATGTAGCGACAATGTCAGGCTATGCATCAGACTAGGATTAACGAAAGCAGTAACATGCTACACTACTCTAATGCAAGCAGTATAGAGGAGAATAGGCGATATCTGGTGATCAAGGGGGGGGGGCTTGCCTGGTTGCTCTGGCAAGAGAGAGGGGTCGTCAACTCCGTAGTCGAACTGGGCAGCAACGGCGTCGGTCTCGTAGTCTACCGGAAAGGAGTAACGGAGGGGGAACACAATAAATAACAGAGCAATCAAATGTAACACAAAGCAAGACGCGGCAATACGGTGTGCTAGGGGTGACCTAACGTAGGGATAGGCGATACCGGTGAAGGGGGAAACATCCGGGAAAGTATTCCCGGTGTTTCGCGTTTTCGGACAAATGAACCGGAGGGGGAAAGTTGCGAGTTCGATAGGTTAGGGGTGTGTGGCGGACGAACGGACTGCGTATCCGGAATCGTCTCGTCGTTCTGAGCAACTTTCATGTACAAAGTTTTTCGATCCGAGCTACGGTTTACCTTATATTAATTTTAAAAGATTTAATCAACTTATAAATTATTATTATTAATTTAATCCGAAAATGGCATTACTGCATCAGCATGATGTCAGCATGACATCATCAGTCAACAGAGGTGTTGACTGGGTCAAGCTGACATGTGGGTCCGGCATGTCATTGACTGTTTCAGTTAATTAAGTTAATTAGTTAATTAGGTTAATTAATCTTATTTAGTTAATTTAATCAGAATTAATTAAGTTAATTAATTAGTTAATCAATTAATTAATTCATTAATTTTATTATTAATTATTTACTTATTATATATATATATATTTTTTAATTCTCTTTTTTTTTTAATTTTCGTTCTGGGCGTGGGCCCCGTTTGTCATAGGCCCATAGGGGCCTTAGTGGTTATGGGCGTGTGGGCGCGCGGGCTCACGGGCACGGCCACGAGCGCCCACCGGGGCAAGCCCAAGCGATGGCCTCGGGCGCGGCCAGTGGCGCTGCCGCCGGCGACAAGGAGGCAGCCAGGGGCGGCGAGGTACCGGGACGCCACGCACGTGGTCTCGGCGAGGTGCGGGCCCGGCGGTCGTCAGCGGGGAAGGCAGGAGTAGTGCACGGGGGCTGCAGGCGGAGCGGGACGGCGGCGTGGGCGGCAACAACCGCAGGTGGCACGAGCGACAACGGGCGCGACGGGGCGCGCGGGTGCGCGCGTGCTCACAGCGAGCACGAGCACCGGGCGGCACGTGCACGACTACGGGACGGTGCGAGGAGCAAGAGGAAGAGAGGCCGGGGGCCTCACCGTGGATCCGTAGGGTCAAGGCAGCGGGGCTCAGGGAGGTTGACGGGGACGACGCGTGTAGACGGGGAAGTCCGGCGGCGTCCGGGACGGCTTCGGGCGACGGAGTCGGCACGCAAATGTGTACGATCAAGATCAGGGACTCACGGGAAGATATCACAACACAACTCTACAAATAAAATAAGTCATACAAGCATCATAATACAAGCCAGGGGCCTCGAGGGCTCGAATACAAGTGCTCGATCATAGACGAGTCAGCGGAAGCAACAATATCTGAGTACAGACATAAGTTAAACAAGTTGCCTTAAGAAGGCTAGCACAAACTGGGATACAGATCGAAAGAGGCGCAGGCCTCCTGCCTGGGATCCTCCTAAACTACTCCAGGTCGTCGTCAGCGGGCAGCACGTAGTAGTAGGCACCTCCGGTGTAGTAGGGGTCGTCGTCGACGGTGGCGTCTGGCTCCTGGACTCCAGCATCTGGTTGCGACAACCAGAAAGAAAAGGAAAAGGGGAAAAAGGGGGGAGAAAGCAACCGTGAGTACTCATCCAAAGTACTCGCAAGCAAGGATCTACACTACATATGCATGGGTAGATGTGTAAGGAGGCCATATCAGTGAACTGAACTGCAGAATGCCAGAATAATAGGGGGATAGCTAAACCTGTCGAAGACTACGCTTCTGGCAGCCTCCGTCTTGCAGCATGTAGATGAGAGTAGATTTAAGTCCTCCAAGTAGCATCTCCGAGTAGCATCTCCAAATAGCATCTCATAGCATAATCCTACCCGGCGATCCTCTCCTCGTCGCCCTGCGGAAAAGTGATCACCGGGTTGTCTGTGGAACTTTGAAGGGTGTGTTTTATTAAGTATCCGGTTCTAGTTGTCATAAGGTCAAGGTACAACTCCAAGTCGTCCTGTTACCGAAGATCACGGCTATTCGAATAGATTAACTTCCCTGCAGGGGTGCACCACATAGCCCAACACGCTCGATCCCATTTGGCCGGACACACTTTCCTGGGTCATGCCCGGCCTCGGAAGATCAACACGTCGCAGCCCCACCTAGGCAAAACAGAGAGGCCAGCACGCCGGTCTAAACCTAAGCGCACAGGGGTCTGGGCCCATCGCCCATAGCACACCTGCACGTTGCGAGGGCGGCCGAAAACAGACCTAGCCTAGTGGCGTTCCAGTCCAATTCGGCGCGCGCCGCTCCGTCGCTGACGTCTGAAGTGCTTCGGCTGATACCACGACGTCGGGATACCCATAACTACTCCCACATAGATGGTTAGTGCGTATAGGCTCGTAGCCAGACTCAGATCAAATACCAAGATCTCGTTAAGCGTGTTAAGTATCCGCGAACGCCGAACAGGGCCAGGCCCACCTGTCTCCTAGGTGGTCTCAACCTGCCCTGTCGCTCCGCCACAAAGTAACAGTCGAGGGCCGTCGGGAACCCAGGCCCACCTCTACCGGGATGGAGCCACCTGTCCTTTCAGCCCCCTCGTCAGAATCACTTGCGGGTACTCAATGAGCTGACCCGACTTTAGTCACCATCTGTATAGTATGTATGTATGTATAGTATATACCCGTGATCACCTCCCAAGTGATCACGGACCGATAGTATAGCAAGGCAGACTGACAAGAATGTAGGGCCAATGATGATAAACTAGCATCCTATACTAAGCATTTAGGATTGCAGGTAAGGTATCAACAGATGTAGCGACAATGTCAGGCTATGCATCAGAATAGGATTAACGAAAGCAGTAACATGCTACACTACTCTAATGCAAGCAGTATAGAGGAGAATAGGCGATATCTGGTGATCAAGGGGGGGGGGCTTGCCTGGTTGCTCTGGCAAGAGAGAGGGGTCGTCAACTCCGTAGTCGAACTGGGCAGCAGCAGCGTCGGTCTCGTAGTCTACCGGAGAGAAGAGGGGGGAAGAAATAATGAATACAGAGCAAACAAAGCATCACAAAATATAACAAGGCAATACGCGGTGTTTGGTGTGCCCTAACGCGGTAGTAGGTGATACCGACGAAGGGGGAAGACATCCGGGAAAGTATTCCCGGTGTTCCGTGTTTTCGGGCAGAGGAACGGAGGGGGAAAGTTGCGAGTTTGATATGTTAGGGGTGTGTGGTGGACGAACGGGCTGCGTATCCGGAATCGTCTCGTCGTTCTGAGCAACTTTCATGTTGAAAATATTTTAATCCGAGTTACGGATTAAAAGATATGATTTTCTAAATATTTTATTAATTTCTAGAATTTAATTAATTATTTAAATTAACCCGAAAATGGAATTATGACATCAGCATTATGTCAGGGTGATGTCAGCAGTCAACTAGTCAGTTGACCTAGTCAAACTGACATGTGGGTCCCACTGTCATTGTGTGTTAACTAATTAACCATGTTAATTAGATTAATTAACAGATTAGTTAGGTTAGTTATTTAATTAGGTTTATTAAACATAATTAATTAAGTTAATTAATTTAATTAATTAATTAATTAATTAATTTAATTATATTTTTATTATTATTAATATATATTATTTTTTTATCTCCTTTTTTTTAACAAAACGTTCTGGGACTGGGGCCCACTGGTCATAGGCACAGGGCCTTAACGGGCATACAGGCAGGCGGGTGCGGGCGAAGCCGCAGCCCTGCCCGGTAACGAGGCAAGGCCGGAATGGGGCCGGAGCGGGCGTGTGGGCGCCGGCGCCCAACGCGGCCAGTGGGGAAGGAAGGGGGCCGGCGCGACTGGTGGTCAGGGGGCGCGGACCAGCGAGGCTGCATCGCCGGTGAGGCGAGGCCGCGCACGCGCGGGTGAGCGGCGTGTAGAGCAGAGGCATGGGACGCAGGGAGCTGCA
>NC_041393.1:567868728-567892859 GCF_002162155.2 Triticum dicoccoides | reverse complement strand
GGGGGGGGTTGCTTTCTCCTTTTTTTAGCTTTGTTTTCTGTTTTCTTTTCTTTATCTATTTTCTTTTAATTTCTGTTTTATAAAATATAAGTACAACTCCTAATTTAATGTTATAATTTATTCTACTGCCCCAAAAGTTTGACACCTAATTAAAATAGTTTGTATTATTATTATTTTTAAAAGGCATTTAATTAATTGTTATAGCTGCTATTTTAATTAGTTTAGAGCCTTTAAACATTTATAAAATTTGTGATTTCTCCACTAGTATTACCCATGATTTATTTGACACATTTTGGACATTTTAGTTTTAATGTTTGAAAACTTTTGTTGTTCGCCTAAATCTCAAATTTGAATTTGAATCGTTTTCGAACTAACGCGAGATTAGCGACAGTAACGGAGGTGATGTGGTGTCATTAGCAGAGGTTACTGTAGCTTGATTATCCGGGCGTCACAAAGATGTAATGGTGTATGCTCGAGGAATCAACCACGAGTAAGACAACATTACGAATATCGTTGGTTCTGATTTGATTTGAGGATAGCCCACACTCAAATCAAAGTTTTGACAAGACAACAGATCCAACAACTGATCACAAGGACCAATCGATGAGAATATCATCTTTCTTCAACACACACACACAAGGATATCCATTCGGAATGAACTGAGTTGGACAAGCTTTCATCTTCCAACTCTCCAAGTTGTTGTTTAGCTTATCCAACTAGCTTAGGGATATCCAACACAGACTCTTGGAGAAGGGGTGGTTTATAAGAAAACCAACTTGATCACGAGCTCAACATAACAGCCAGGTGACGACCTGGTGATACTTCCGAGAAGATATTCGGAAAATCACGAACCACCGATATGTTACTAAGCTCGAGGACAATCTTGCTTTTCAGGGCAAGACGATATGATCAATAGAGCGAGGATTTGAAATAATCCTAACTCATCGATCGAGGAGTGCACCGGGAAAATGGACTAGGTAGCAGAATCAATCTTAGAATGATGATTCAATAATCAGCACGCTAAGAATGAGGTTGTTGTCCATTTAACTACCAAGCAACGGAGTTGCTAGGGCAACGGAGTTGCTAGGAGTATAGATTTCACACATCACCATTCACTTATCGGCATTCCAGTTGCAACAACACAGAGACGGAGGAATGAAGAACAATGGCGAGAAGTATCACTTCATCAAGAATTCATAAGAGATGGTGCCATTCCTATGATACTCTTGACATAAAGAAGGTAATACTTCAAGGTAGAACAGACCAGAAGCTGGATTGGCATTTTGATCTGCGAACTACAACTGCTTTGACTCAATCCTGGATATGGATGAGGTTCTGGAGTTTGTTTCTCCTAGTCATCCCGGAATAGAATGGCTTAACGGACCACAAGAGTAATAGACATCGATGAACGAATGCACACATACCCTTGACTATCAATTGGTAGACGAGGGTCGGAAGACAACTACAGAGGGACAACTCAAAGGAACATATATCTCTCTGAGTTGTGGATGCATAGGTTAGTATGTCGAACAAGTTCAACATATTTCTTCCGGATAACCCATGCAGAAAGGTTGAACTGGCAGAGTCACAATATAGAATGGAGAACTCGTCGAGGCCACTCCTGTTGTGATCTTTTGATCCAACAAACATCTGCCATAAAATGGTTCATAGTATTTGGAAGAAGGAAATACCACGAACTTCGAGGACTATTGCAAAGGTTACTAATTACCTAAAGGAACTAGCAACACTATCAACATGAAGTAAGTAGAGTGAATCTCGGTTCAAAACCCAGGAATAGAATACCTACTACTAAGTGGCATCATGGGATGCTTTCGAGAATAAAGGCCAGAATCATCACACTGGGATCACAAAACATGGCTAGACTACTAGATGATCCCCTAAGACACCTAGGGTCATAATAAAAACTCCAACATATATGTCGAGGCAATAGAGTACCTCAACTCAACAATTTGTGTGATTAACCTGGCATAGAAGAACATCGAAACCAGAGGGAAAGGATTTTGCAAGTGCATCAAATTGTTTAGAAACCTGGGATGACTCGGACAGCATAACGACTGTAAATGCTCAAAAAAAGATTGGAGACATGCTACAAAAATGGTGGCATAGCCACTCAGAAGCACAATATCAAGGTTTCGAGATCAACAGTTAACATACAGAAGTAGTAGGAACTGAACTCAAGCTTAGAACCATCAATCCTATAGGTCTACGGATTAGTAACACGTGATCCTGATAGAAAGAAGAGAAATCCTAATTCCTTAACCCCGTAGGAAAGATAAGATGACTCAGATCAGAAGGACATAAGGTAAAGGAGTAAAAAGAGCTTTATGTTCCATCCCACAATCAATTCCCTTATATAACTAAAGAATTTCTAGACTCAACTTCGACCAGTTTGGCTTGGTAATCCTACAGGCAGTCAAGCTCTGATACCAAAGCTGTCAGGACCCCGACTCAATGCCACATCGATCTAGCATGTAACACCTCATATCACTTTGCGGCCTCACGCACGGCATCCCCACGGGTGTCGCCTTACCTTTGCCCGGGACCGTTTGCGCCTTTTGGCACACATATATGATAGTGTCGCTAGCATCCATATGATAAGGAGCCCGGGCTGACATGGCTAGTCGTAAACCCAAAGTGGCACAAACTTACAGGGACAGGCATCCATGACCCAACATCGAACGTGTCGGTCATCAGCGAGTGAATCCAGGCTGTAGCACTAGGCTAACAGGACACCGGTATTCGTCGCGTGACATTTCCCGAAGGGACAGACACAGGAACGAAGAAGGACACATGCCGGCCAGCCTAAGTGTTCCGGAGCAGTAGCAAGCTACCATGGCTCAGTGGAAGCACTAGGAGACATTTCCCGGTAAGAGAGGCTACCAAGGATAAACAACTAGATAGTTAGATCCCACACATACCAAGCATTTTAATAACATACACACAATATGCTCGATATGTGCAAATACAACATGGCATCACAACATGACTCTACAACTCAAGTATTTATTCAATAGGCTCCGAGGAGAGAGATATTACAATCATGGGTCTCATGACCCAACATTCAGAGCAAACAAGTCAAGCACAAGCGGAAGCTTAACATGTCTGAGTACAGACATCTACAAAAGAAAAAGGTTGAGAAGCCTGACTGTCTATCAGATCCTGCCGAGGGCACAAGATCGTAGCTGAGGTAACAAGCTAAACGTCGAAGTCCACGCGGTACTACTAGCGAGACTGAAGTCTCTCTGCCAAAACATAAATTAAGCAACGTGAGTACAAATGTACCCAGCAGGACTTACATCAGAACTAACTACATATGCATCATTATCAACAAAGGGGATGGTGGGGTTTAACTGCAGCAAGCCAGCTTTGACTCGGTGGCTAACCTGAACTACGACTGCAAGTAACTCTTTTGAGGTGGCGCACACGAGTCCACATATTCACCATATCAATACACCACTATGGATCCGCTCCCGTCTCCCTACGAGAACGCCATCCATAGCACTCACGCTTATCTTGCGTATTTTAGAGTATCCACTTTCACTTGTCTATGAACTGTACAGGCAACCTAGAAGTCCTTTACCGCGGACACGGCTATTCGAATAGATAATGTTAACCCTGCAGGGGTGTACTTCTTCACACACGCTCTCACCACTTACCGCCGTTTACACGACATGTACTCGGCAACCTTCAAGCGGAAGCCCAGCGAGGGTGTCGGCCACGACCTGACTAACCACACAAGTCTCTCGTCCAGGTTTATCGCCTATTCGGGTTCCATCCGCAAGGAGATCCGGCCGGGGTGTCGCTCACAGCCCCAAACGATGTGTGCAGGGTTCCCAAGTCCACCATCCGGGTGCCACTTGGTACACCGGGCCACTGTGCCTAGTTTGTCCCAAGCCCACCTGTACCGGGTGCCACTTGGTAGACTACTAACACTACCTACAAACACTAGAAACTAGTTGCAACTCCTGGACAGAGATAAAGTTGATTAATAAGTCGAGAGAGCTTGGAGTGCCCGGAGCCCAATGTGTGGTAGTAACTAATCATGGATCACAAACACAGAACTCAGTTCCTGAGGACGGCTGCAATGAGACAATCCGCCATGTACTCCTACATGGCCTCTCACCGCTACCTTTACCAAATCGTGTTCACACACTTAGTTCACACACAGTAGGACATGTTCACACACCTCCGATTCATCCCCGATGAATCAGACCTGACTCAACTCTAAGCAATAGCAGGCATGACAAACAAGCATGAATGAGTAGGCACATCAGGGCTCAAACAACTCCTACTCATGCTAGTGGGTTTCATCTATTTACTGTGGCAATGACAGGTCATGCAGAGGATAAAGGGGTTCAGCTACCGCAGCAAGTAACAGATGAATCGTTGTTGTCCTAATGCAGTAAAAGAGAGCAGGAGCGAGAGAGTGGGATTTTATCGGAATGAACAAGGGGGTTCTGCTTGCCTGGCACTTCTGAAGATAGTATAGTTCTTCATCGGTGTCATCGATCTCATCGTCGGAATCATGTCTATCGAGAGGGGACAAACACCGACAAACAAAGAAGAAACACAATCAATGCAATGCACAATATGATGCATGATCATGACATGGCAATATGCTGTTGATTGGGCTAATGTAACTAGCAACAAGTTAAATGGAGTGGGTTTGAACCCTAGGTTCAAATTCAAACTCCATATGTGATTTCTTAAATGCCATTTAGTTGAATTGTCCTAAAAAGTAGTCATAAGTTGTTCTAACATGCATGAAAATGGTACAGATGGATAGATTGGATTTTTCTGATCATTTTTCATATATAAATTATTTAATTTGGAGTTACGGTTGAATTTCTATGAATTTTAGAAGTTTTGGTTATTTTCTGGAATTTCCTGTAAAAGAATATATCCAGAAAATGAGTTATTGCGTCAGCATTGCGTCATGCTGACCTCAGCAGGTCAACTGACCCGGTCCAGGTCAAACCTGACCAGTGGGTCCCGTCTGTCAGCAGTTAGTTAAACTAATTAAATCTAATTAGCGTTAAACTAACACTAACCTAGTTTAGTTAGTGGCCTCGGGCCCACACGTCAGTGACTTAGTGGGTTAACTAAAAGTTAATTAGCACTAAGCTAAAATTAGCAGGGCTCTGGTCCCACCAGTCATTGACCCAGGGGAGGTCAAACCCCTGGTCAAACGAGTCAATCCCGCCGGCGTTGAGTCGCCGACGAGGCCGAGGCGGCGGAGGCCTTCGGGTTTCTTGCTCCGGCGACCAAACGGACGGAGGAGGGGCTCTACGGATAGCTAGAAGAGCACCGCATCTTCCTATGTGAGCGAAAGAGGCTGAGACGGCCCGAGCTCACCGGAACGGAGCTCGCGGCGGTGGCCGGAGTTCGGGTGTGGACGGGGTCGACGCTACGGGGCACTAGGGATTAAACTTGCAGGTGCTACGTGCTCCTGGAGGTTCACCGAGCACGGTGACGCGCTCAGGCGCGGGCTGCGGTGGCCCTAGCCACGGCGGCAAGGAACCACGGCGGCGGTGGTTCTCGGTCTCGATGAACGCGGCGGCTAGAGGACGGGAAAGATGCGGGAAACAGAGGGGAAATGAAGCGGAGCTCACTGGGAGGTCGACGACAGGCTCAGCTGGCTCGGGGACGACCGGAAGGCGACGAATCCGTCGATGGAGTCCGGCGGCCGTGCTCGGGGAAGACGACTCGTGGCGGCAATGTAGGGCTCCCGCGGTCGAATGGGTTGGTGTAGATGACGCAGAAGGCTATGGCGGTTCTTCTAGACCCATCGGGGAGGCACGGGATGGACGGTGGCCGCGGCTATGGCGGCAGCGAACTCGCGGCGTCTCGGCCATGGTGGAGAGGGCGAGAGGTAGGCGAGGGGGAGAGAGGACCAGAGAGTGAGGGGGGTCGAGGGGGTTCTGCGGGGTGGCGTGGCGTCGTCCAGGGCAAGGGGGAGCAGCTGCGAGGCTAGCAGGAGGTGGCCGCGGCTCGGCTGTGCGCGCGCCACGCGCAACGCCAGTAGGCGCGAGGAAGACGATGCGCGGTGGGGTGGGCTGGGCCTAGCTACAGTGTTGGGCCAGCTGGGCTGCCAGGTGAGCGCCAGGTAAGTTCTCTCTCTCTCTCTCTCTGGTTTCTCTATTTTATTTTCTATTTTCTATTTTCTATCTTTGTTTCTGGATTTAGTAAAAATACTAAACCTTATCTAAAAATCCTGAAATAAATTGTGGGAAATGTTGAAATGTTTTTCAACAGCCCTCAACCATTATCAGAATTATTTGGGCAAATAAAATATTTATAACATTTAAATGCCCAAATTCAAATACTTTATGATTTAATTCAAAAATCGGAAGTGGCCTAGAAAAATGTGCACCATTTTTGGCAGGGGTTCTAGACCAATTCAAAAATGATGAACTTTTCCAAAGGCATTTTGGGTTCATTGAAAATGATTTTTTTATTTGAACCTAGTTGATTTGATCTGGTGCTAGGGTTTGAGCAATCCCCATTTCAGGTTTAAAAGAAATTTAAACATGATGCAGCAACAAGCTAGACCAAGTGCATAGCAAGGCTAGGGACGTGACAACTCACCCCCACTAAACAAGAATCTCGACCCGAGATTCAAGGCGTGAGGTAAGAAGACAGAGGGGATACGAAGCTAGCACAATCTTCACGATCCAGGTTGCACTTCAAATGAATGTTGATTCAATCACCATCTTTGTCTTGTCGTCTTGCTCTGAGAACTCCAACTAACAAGACAAGAAGAGGAAAGGAAAACTCTAGAAGGATCGATCTTCTCGAAGATCGAACAACTCAAGATTAACTCACGGAATGAGACATAGCAACATCACTCGAGCTAAGACACGAAACACACATCTAGAGGGATGGTGTGGAACAAATGACGAGGGTTCACTAGGTAGACAACAATTCCACGCTTAAAAGGGTGGTGAACGGTTGTCAACGTAGCGAGGAGTTGAGTTGCCATGATATCATAACGAGACACCTTAGGGATGGTGACTCGTAGATATATCCCCTTAGGTGGCAAAAAGAATTACCTTTGATTCAAGGATCATTGAAACTCTTTATACCAGCCTAAGGCAAATCATAATGGATCATTTGAGGGAGCTCGAAAGAATGGCATACTAAACTAGGATGGATGATGTGGATTACCCAACACATAGGATGATTTTAGTAACTGGGGAGAAGCTCAACAGTAGAGAGTGAGTCCACTGTTTGAAAAGTTATAGCATAACCGAGGAAACTGAGAGCAATCCCAGTTAGTGCCGATGATAACACCTAGCGCTTGTGCGTGCTCTCAAGAACTTGAGCATTTCCATATTCATCAAGGTTTTTCCAGTATCCGTGTCAAGGATCCTGGCAACACAACATACCACCATGATGAATAATGATGGATGATGCAGATGCAAAGGAAGATAACACCTTCTCAGATTTCACCTTAGCGAGGCCAAGGAAACAAAATCTGGATGATCGACCGAGAGACATTTAGCACTCCGCTTCTAATGTTCTCCTTGATGTACTAGTGTAACCCATTCATAGATATGGTTTGATATCTAAAACACCAAGTAAAAGGTTGGACTTCGGAAACACAAAAATCTATAAGGAACGACTAGGGAGTAAATCCTACGAAATCCTTATGGGGAGGTGGCTAACTTTCTCAATCAAGATACTACAACAATAGGTCTTCCGGCTGGGTGTGTTGGCCACGACATCCACTTTACCGGTTATCGAGGGACCAATATTATAGTTCTTGGGAAATGTTCCAACCATCATATCTGCCTGAGATTCAGATCTGGTTGGTGTCAGGATATTCCAGACTCATCGAGTCCAGAAATAAAAATGAAAGTTTGCAACACAAATCGACGAGATGACATTGCGAGCTTCTCGGGAAATGAACTATGATAGTGAGCTCCAAAACATGAGCTGGTTCTGCTACACACATGTGAACACGTTGTCCCAGACAAAACATGATCACATGGTAGTCTTACAATAAAACACTACCGAGTTCTGGTTGGGAACCATCATCGAGGATATTGGAGTCTTGTGCATGATCTAGAATTAGCACTTAACTCCTTTTCCTTGAACAAGTCAGTCAGTGGCTTAGTGTGCTAGGGGATACATATGGAATGAAGATGATCAGTCTATCAGACCATAGAATACTTCGCACATGCATGACTGACTTGGGATGATTCCAGAGGAGCAAAAGTAAACTTTCTCGAATTCGCGGCGGCAACTTATATCAAATGCATGTGAATCAAAGGAAGTCACTTCTTTCATCCAAACACATTCTTCATGAATGGGGCATGAAGGGAATGCTTACACAAGTTTTCCAACACTAGCCGGATGTTCAACACAAATCATGGAGGAGACAAAATGTTGCTGATGGGCTCAACAACAACTCATCGGAATTTCCATATCACTGAACTTCCACCGTTATGTGAACAATGTGATAGTATTGGTCAGACCAAAAGATGTAATGGTGTATGCTCGAGGAATCAACCACGAGTAAGACAACATTACGAATATCGTTGGTTCTGATTTGATTTGAGGATAGCCCACACTCAAATCAAAGTTTTGACAAGACAACAGATCCAACAACTGATCACAAGGACCAATCGATGAGAATATCATGTTTCTTCAACACACACACACAAGGATATCCCTTCGGAATGAACTGAGTCGGACAAGCTTTCATCTTCCAACTCTCCAAGTTGTTGTTTAGCTTATCCAACTAGCTTAGGGGTATCCAACACAGACTCTTGGAGAAGGGGTGGTTTATAAGAAAACCAACTTGATCACGAGCTCAACATAACAGCCAGGTGACGACCTGGTGATACTTCCGAGAAGATATTCGGAAAATCATGAACCACCGATATGTTACTAAGCTCGAGGACAATCTTGCTTTTCAGGGCAAGACGATATGATCAATAGAGCGAGGATTTGAAATAATCCTAACTCATCGATCGAGGAGTGCACCGGGAAAATGGACTAGGTAGCAGAATCAATCTTAGAATGATGATTCAATAATCAGCACGCTAAGAATGAGGTTGTTGTCCATTTAACTACCAAGCAACGGAGTTGCTAGGGCAACGGAGTTGCTAGGAGTATAGATTTCACACATCACCATTCACTTATTGGCATTCCAGTTGCAACAACACAGAGACCGAGGAATGAAGAACAATGGCGAGAAGTATCACTTCATCAAGAATTCATAAGAGATGGTGCCATTCCTATGATACTCTTGACATAAAGAAGGTAATACTTCAAGGTAGAACAGACCAGAAGCTGGATTGGCATTTTGATCTGCGAATTACAACTGCTTTGACTCAATCCTGGATATGGATGAGGTTCTGGAGTTTGTTTCTCCTAGTCATCCCGGAATAGAATGGCTTGACGGACCACAAGAGTAATAGACATCGATGAACGAATGCACACATACCCTTGACTATCAATTGGTAGACGAGGGTCGGAAGACAACTACAGAGGGACAACTCAAAGGAACATATATCTTTCTGAGTTGTGGATGCATAGGTTAGTATGTCGAACAAGTTAAAGATATTTCTTCCGGATAACCCATGCAGAAAGGTTGAACTGGCAGAGTCACAATATAGAATGGAGAACTCGTCGAGGCCACTCCTGTTGTGATCTTTTGATCCAACAAACATCTGCCGTAAAGTAGTTCATAGTATTTGGAAGAAGGAAATACCACGAACTTCGAGGACTATTGCAAAGGTTACTAATTACCTAAAGGAACTAGCAACACTATCAACATGAAGTAAGTAGAGTGAATCTCGGTTCAAAACCCAGGAATAGAATACCTACTACTAAGTGGCATCATGGGATGCTTTCGAGAATAAAGGCCAGAATCATCACACTGGGATCACAAAACATGGCTAGACTACTAGATGATCCCCTAAGACACCTAGGGTCATAATAAAAACTCCAACATATATGTCGAGGCAATAGAGTACCTCAACTCAACAATTTGTGTGATTAACCTGGCATAGAAGAACATCGAAACCAGAGGGAAAGGATTTTGCAAGTGCATCAAATTGTTTAGAAACCTGGGATGACTCGGACAGCATAACGACTGTAAATGCTCAAAAAAAGATTGGAGACATGTTACAAAAATGGTGGCATAGCCACTCAGAAGCACAATATCAAGGTTTTGAGATCAACAGTTAACATACAGAAGTAGTAGGAACTGAACTCAAGCTTAGAACCATCAATCCTATAGGTCTACGGATTACTAACACGTGATCCTGATAGAAAGAAGATAAATCCTAATTCCTTAACCCCGTAGGAAAGATAAGATGACTCAGATCAGAAGGACATAAGGTAAAGGAGTAAAAAGAGCCTTACGTTCCATCCCACAATCAATTCCCTTATATAACTAAAGAATTTCTAGACTCAACTTCGACCAGTTTGGCTTGGTAATCCTACAGGCAGTCAAGCTCTGATACCAAAGCTGTCAGGACCCCGACCCAATGCCACATCGATCTAGCATGTAACACCTCATATCACTTTGCGGCCTCACGCACGGTATCCCCACGGGTGTCGCCTTACCTTTGCCCGGGACCGTTTGCGCCTTTTGGCACACATATATGATAGTGTCGCTAGCATCCATATGATAAGGAGCCCGGGCTGACATGGCTAGTCGTAAACCCAAAGTGGCACAAACTTACAGGGACAGGCATCCATGACCCAGCATCGAACGTGTCGGTCATCAGCGAGTGAATCCAGGCTGTAGCACTAGGCTAACAGGACTCCGGTATTCATCGCGTGACATTTCCCCGAAGGAACAGACACAGGAACGAAGAAGGACACATGCCGGCCAGCCTAAGTGTTCCGGAGCAGTAGCAAGCTACCATGGCTCAGTGGAAGCACTAGGAGACATTTCCCGGTAAGAGAGGCTACCAAGGATAAACAACTAGATAGTCAGATACCACACATACCAAGCATTTCAATAACATACACACAATATGCTCGATATGTGCAAATACAACATGGCATCACAACATGACTCTTCAACTCAAGTATTTATTCAATAGGCTCCGAGGAGCAAGATATTACAATCATGGGTCTCATGACCCAACATTCAGAGCAAACAAGTCAAGCACAAGCGGAAGCTTAACATGTCTGAGTACAGACATCTACAAAAGAAAAAGGCTAAGAAGCCTGACTGTCTATCAGATCCTGCCGAGGGCACAAGATCGTAGCTGAGGTAACAAGCTAAACGTCGAAGTCCACGCGGTACTACTAGCGAGACTGAAGTCTCTCTGTAGAAACATAAATTAAGCAACATGAGTACAAATGTACCCAGCAAGACTTGCATCAGAACTAACTACATATGCACCATTATCAACAAAGGGGATGGTGGGGTTTAACTGCAGTAAGCCAGCTTTGACTCGGTGGCTAACCTGAACTACGACTGCAAGTAAGTCTTTTGAGGTGGCGCACACGAGTCCACATATTCACCATATCAATACACCACTATGGATCCGCTCCCGTCTCCCTACGAGAACGCCATCCATAGCACTCATGCTTATCTTGCGTATTTTAGAGTATCCACTTTCACTTGTCTATGAACTGTACAGGCAACCCAGAAGTCCTTTACCGCGGACACGGCTATTCAAATAGATAATGTTAACCCTGCAGGGGTGTACTTCTTCACACACGCTCTCACCACTTACCGCCGTTTACACGACATGTACTCGGCAACCTTCAAGCGGAAGCCCAGCGAGGGTGTCGGCCACGACCTGACTAACCACACAAGTCTCTCGTCCAGGTTTATCGCCTATTCGGGTTCCATCCGCAAGGAGATCCGGCCGGGGTGTCGCTCACGGCCCCAAACGATGTGTGCAGGGTTCCCAAGTCCACCATCCGGGTGCCACTTGGTACACCGGGCCACTGTGCCTAGTTTGTCCCAAGCCCACCTGTACCGGGTGCCACTTGGTAGACTACTAACACTACCTACAAACACTAGAAACTAGTTGCAACTCCTGGACAGAGATAAAGTTGATTAATAAGTCGAGAGAGCTTGGAGTGCCCGGAGCCCAATGTGTGGTAGTAACTAATCATGGATCACAAACACAGAACTCAGTTCCTGAGGACGGCTGCAATGAGACAATCCGCCATGTACTCCTACATGGCCTCTCACCGCTACCTTTACCAAATCGTGTTCACACACTTAGTTCACACACAGTAGGACATGTTCACACACCTCCGATTCATCCCCGATGAATCAGACCTGACTCAACTCTAAGCAATAGCAGGCATGACAAACAAGCATGAATGAGTAGGCACATCAGGGCTCAAACAACTCCTACTCATGCTAGTGGGTTTCATCTATTTACTGTGGCAATGACAGGTCATGCAGAGGATAAAGGGGTTCAGCTACCGCAGCAAGTAACAGATGAATCGTTGTTGTCCTAATGCAGTAAAAGAGAGCAGGAGCGAGAGAGTGGGATTTTATCGGAATGAACAAGGGGGTTCTGCTTGCCTGGCACTTCTGAAGATAGTATAGTTCTTCATCGGTGTCATCGATCTCATCGTCGGAATCATGTCTATCGAGAGGGGACAAACACCGACAAACAAAGAAGAAACACAATCAATGCAATGCACAATATGATGCATGATCATGACATGGCAATATGCTGTTGATTGGGCTAATGTAACTAGCAACAAGTTAAATGGAGTGGGTTTGAACCCTAGGTTCAAATTCAAACTCCATATGTGATTTCTTAAATGCCATTTAGTTGAATTGTCCTAAAAAGTAGTCATAAGTTGTTCTAACATGCATGAAAATGGTACAGATGGATAGATTGGATTTTTCTGATCATTTTTCATATATAAATTATTTAATTTGGAGTTACGGTTGAATTTCTATGAATTTTAGAAGTTTTGGTTATTTTCTGGAATTTCCTGTAAAAGAATAAATCCAGAAAATGAGTTATTGCGTCATGCTGACCTCAGCAGGTCAACTGACCAGGTCAAACCTGACCAGTGGGTCCCGTCTGTCAGCAGTTAGTTAAACTAATTAAATCTAATTAGCGTTAAACTAACACTAACCTAGTTTAGTTAGTGGCCTCGGGCCCACACGTCAGTGACTTAGTGGGTTAACTAAAAGTTAATTAGCACTAAGCTAAAATTAGCAGGGCTCTGGTCCCACCTGTCATTGACCCAGGGGAGGTCAAACCCCTGGTCAAACGAGTCAATCCCGCCGGCGTTGAGTCGCCGGCGAGGCCGAGGCGGCGGAGGCCTTCGGGTTTCTTGCTCCGGCGACCAAACGAACGGAGGAGGGGCTCTACGGATAGCTGGAAGAGGCTGAGACGGCCCGAGCTCACCGGAACGGAGCTCGCGGCGGTGGCCGAAGTTCGGGTGTGGACGGGGTCGACGCTACGGGGCACTAGGGATTAAACTTGCAGGTGCTACGTGCTCCTGGAGGTTCACCGAGCACGGCGACGCGCTCAGGCGCGGGCTGCGGTGGCCCTGGCCACGGCGGCAAGGAACCACGGCGGCGGTGGTTCTCGGTCTCGATGAACGCGCGGCTAGAGGACGGGAAAGATGCGGGAAACAGAAGGGAAATGAAGCGGAGCTCACTGGGAGGTCGACGACAGGCTCAGCTGGCTCGGGGACGACCAGAAGGCGACGAATCCGTCGATGGAGTCCGGCGGCCGTGCTCGGGGAAGACGACTCGTGGCGGAGATGTAGGGCTCCCGCGGTCGAATGGGTTGGTGTAGATGACGCAGAAGGCTATGGCGGTTCTTCTAGACCCATCGGGGAGGCACGGGATGGACGGTGGCCGCGGCTATGGCGGCAGCGAGCTCGCGGCGTCTCGGCCATGGTGGAGAGGGCAAGAGGGAGGCGAGGGGGAGAGAGGACCAGAGAGTGAGGGGGGTCGAGGGGGTTTTGCGGGGTGGCGTGGCGTCGTCTTGGGCAAGGGGGAGCAGCTGCGTGGCTAGCAGGAGGTGGCCGCGGCTCGGCTGTGCGCGCGCCACGCGCAACGCCAGTAGGCGCGAGGAAGACGACGCACGGTGGGGTGGGCTGGGCCTAGCTACAGTGTTGGGCCAGCTGGGCTGCCAGGTGAGCGCCAGGTAAGTTCTCTCTCTCTCTCTCTGGTTTCTCTATTTTATTTTCTGTTTTCTATTTTCTATCTTTGTTTCTGGATTTAGTAAAAATACTAAACCTTATCTAAAAATCCTGAAATAAATTGTGGGAAATGTTGAAATGTTTTTCAACAGCCCTCAACCATTATCAGAATTATTTGGGCAAATAAAATATTTATAACATTTAAATGCCCAAATTCAAATACTTTATGATTTAATTCAAAAATCGGAAGTGGCCTAGAAAAATGTGCACCATTTTTGGCAGGGGTTCTAGACCAATTCAAAAATGATGAACTTTTCCAAAGGCATTTTGGGTTCATTGAAAATGATTTTTTTATTTGAACCTAGTTGATTTGATCTGGTGCTAGGGTTTGAGCAATCCCCATTTCAGGTTTAAAAGAAATTTAAACATGATGCAGCAACAAGCTAGACCAAGTGCATAGCAAGGCTAGGGACGTGACAGAATATAGGAAATGTCATCTGACAATGAAAAAGATTTCATTATGTGCGAATACTGTGAAGACCAGCGCGGCATGTGCGATAGAAATTTCCTTGTTGATGATAGACGATTTAGCATCAAGCTAGATGAGACCTTCGAATTCGATACAGTAAGTCACAACGACAAGTCTCTTTTCGTAATTAAGCATGACTTATATATGCTTCATTTGCTTCAACTTATAATTTTTAATTTTCACTATTCTACTAGCGCATCCCCTGCCATGCAAGAATTTTTGTCTTGGAAAGATAGGTTTCAAAGCTATGAAAACTATGGAGGTAAAGAGAGTTTACCTGAAAACTGAGCATGGTTATACTTTCAACGTCAAAGTATATAATACAAACACGTACACCTATTTTGAATGTAAAAATTGGCAAGCACTATGCAAGGCTTATGCATTTGAGTCTGATATGGTTATCACCTTTGATATTCGTCCGGAAGATGATATTGAAGGTAATAGAGACATCTGGGTCGATGTGCAGACGCCTCTAGTTCTACCATTATGTGAGTTTTCTCAACTATATTTTTGTCTTTGCTATTGCTTATACAAAAATAATTGACAACTAATTTCTATTGACAGCTTATTTCCATTCAAGCAAACATGTCCGGCGCTTGGTAGACAGGACCTACTACTGTCCCGGAGCTGAACTAAAGTGCGAGGAGATAAGTCATTATGTTTCATGGCTTGAGGATCTTCATACTGTCAAGACAAATTTTCTTCCTGCACTTAGAAATGTTAGTACTCAAAACGTGCGACCAATAGTGATCGTATTGAACTACGGTCACATCTATTTAGGAATGATGGTAAGATTTTTTACTATTTGTCCTCAGTGCATCTTTTGCATACATAATTTTTTTGCTAAACTTTCATTGCTAAGTATATTAATTAAGTACTATATGATGTTCTTCAACAGGGACTCCCGATGACAATTGTGCCTCAGCGGATCGAGACTAAAGGTCGCATGTCAATTGTTAGCTTACGGCCAAGATATCCTTCATTGCACATGAGTGCATCTAGGATTTCTAGAAGTGATGAATGCTTAATAGTGAAAGATTGGAGGAAAATTGTTAATGATCGCAGAGAAGTACTAGGGGGCAGCAATGAGAAGCGCTTCCCACGATTAGGAGACATGATCATCTGCATGCTCCAGTATGATGAATCAGGAGAGCTATACATGTTATATGCTATTTTACCTGAGAGAGAGTAGCAGGAGTGATTTAACTAGTTTCATGCTCTTATACTACTTGTCCTCTCAAGTCCGTGTTCTTCGTCCTGAACTTAATCTCAAAGAATGATTTGCTTTTGTGGTGTTATGAACGCTTATAATATCATGATCATCATGTTGAACTCGATGATATTTTTGCTTCTCGTACAAGTGAATGTTTCTTCTTTAAGCTAGTGTTGGTGGTGATTAGATAGCGGTAATCAAGTATATGCCATATCCATATATATTATACTTGATCACCTAATTAGGTGATCAAGTATAATATGGATATAGGCATACTCTTGATCACTTAGCTAGCTAGTATATACTAGGAATGCATCAGTCGAAACTAATCTGCAGTACTTTCACCTAATGATTTAACAACTCATTATAATGTAAAACAATCACTAAATTAAATTGAAAACACAAAATTAAAGGAAAAATTAAAAAAAAACCAAACATTTAGTACCGGTTGGTGTTACCAACTGGTACTAATGTCCTACACGCACACGGGCCTGGCTCGTGCCACGTGGTGTCACTTTAGCGCCGGTTCGTGACGAACCGGTACTAAAGGGGGGTACCTTTAGTCCCCACTCTTTAGTGCCGGTTGGCGAACCGACACTAAAGGCCGTTACGAACCGGCACTAAAGGCCGGTTCTGCACTAGTGATTCCCCAATTACGAGTGTGGTCAATACCTACTTGTGCTAATAAACAATAAGAGAGGTAGGTTCGTGACATACACGTCAAGAACCTAGAGGTCGAGAGGCGATGAAGGAGGCCAGGCTCAACAGAAACATCCTCATGCTTAGGGTCATCACGACCAATATCACCAAAGGTGATGATGCATATGTTTGATGCTCCCTCCCTCCCAACAACGATACTGATCACACAAACAAAACCAGGCTAGAATTTGTATTTGTTTTTTCCAAGGCTTTCTTTATCATCATTTTGTTGACACCTTGCATACAGATAACATTCAGGGTATCTAACAGGCATAGATGGTAGATGGCGCCTAACTGGGAATCCACATCAATTTTTTTAACTTTAATGTGCTTATTTTAGACTTTTTAACAGGTTTTTTAACATCAGTACAGATACAAGTGCTCGTATATACATGCATATATATACTCACCCCTATGAACGCACACACGCACACCCTACCCTTATGAACATATTCGAGAGATTGAGCCGGCATATCTTGAGATTTTACCAAGTCACGCCTGCTATTGATGGGAGTGGAGTTGCTAGACCACGTGGACCAAAGAGCCTGGTTTTGAGTAGTGTAAGTTGTGAGTTATTTACCTAAAACTGCCACACTTGGGGCTAGAGTAACAACTTCGTGCCACATTGAAGGCAGGGCATAAAAAACCACCGAAAATGCGCATAATGCGTAACGCGGAGCACTGACACTCCAATTTGGACTTGAAAACAGCGAAACCGACAGATGGGGCCCGCTTGTCGGGATGAGGTGTGCTTGTGTGGACAATATGCTACGTTGGACGAGGATCCCATTTGTTAGTGACTCAAGTGTTTATTAATTTTTCACCTTTTATTTTTTGTTCTTCCTCGTTCTCTCTCTGCCATTTAGTCGAACAAGTTGTGAGCGCTAGAACATGGACATCACCGGCGCAGCCACCAGAGAGGACGTGTGCAATGACGACGCCTGACTAGGCCGTCGTGCTGGGAAACCAGGTTCTGTATGCGGGCCGCGTCCTAGAAGTGGCAGCCCATCAGAGGTGGACGCGGACATACCGGTGCGGGATCTCGCCGAAGCTCGGCGGCAGAGAACCGCAGTGCACATGCGCGGCACGAATAGCTATGGCGGCTGGCGGCACGTTTGGGTCATGCGAGCGCGCGTGGAGTGTGTCTGTGCGGCCGAGGTCAGCCATGGCCGACGACCAATGTCAGCGCAAGATGAGCTGCTGCCGAATCTCGCGGGAGTGGTGTTGGGCGCATGTAGGTGAGTGTGTGCTCGTGGCGTGGGGGCGCGTGTAGGTGTATGTGTGCTTGTGGCGCGGGGCGTGCTCGTGGCAATTGCTCGGCTGTCATGGCCATGGTAGCCATGGAGATCACAGCTCACAAGCGGACAGAGAGCTCAGGCGTCCATGCCATGGGGAGCAATGTTGGGTTGCGAGGCCTCACGCCACCGCCCCCCACCCCTCGCAATGCTCACCGGTGTGGGCATAGTCCCCGGAGTCCGTTCGTTCGTAAGCTGCTCGATGTAATGTCGCATAGAAAAAGAAATGGGAAGAAGATGATCATGTAGTCACAAACAGGCGGGGGCCATGTCTTATTTGCCACCTCAGCTGGTCAAAGCTTTTTGTGTGCTTGGTATTTGCCACATCAGCCCCGATAGGAGGGCATCATATGTCGGTTTCGTTGTTTTCACGTCCAAATTGGAGTGTCAGTGCTCCGCGTTATGCATTAGGCGCATTTCTGGTGGTTTTTTGTGCCCTGCCTTCAATGTGGTACTAAGTTGTTGCCCTAGCCTCAAGTGTGGAAGTATTTGGTAAATAACTTGTAAGTTGTTGAACCCCATTTGTTTTCTCTCCTTGTCTCAAAAAATTATTGCCTTTCCTTTTTTAAGGGTGCTACTCTATGTCGGTCAACCGACCTATAAATAGATTGACACCTCCCCTACCGCTCTATTACATGGACGTCAACCGTTGCATCTTGCCCTTTTCATTGTCCTCGTCACCCCTCATACGCCCTGGCGCTCCTATGGAAAAAAAATCCCCCGCCATGCTCCTCCATCTCGCCTTCATAGGCCGTCAACCAATAGAGAGCTCAAGGGAAAATTAGCGCCTGGATCCTACTGCCATGAGTCGGCGCCGTCGAGGAAAATGCCCCGCAGGTCACGATAACCGACAAGTATAGGCGATCGCAATAGTTTTTGAGGGTAGAGTATTCAACCCAAATTTATAGATTCGACACAAGGGGAGCCAAAGAATATTTGAAGGTATTAGCAGCTGAGTTGTTAATTCAACCACACCTGGAGATTAATTATCTACAGCAAAGTGATTAGTAGCACAATAGTATGATAGTTTCGATGATAGCATCAGTATTAACGGTAATAGTAACAGTGATAGCAGTGATATTGTAGCAGTAATGATAGCAGTAGCAGGAGTAGTAACTTAGCAAGATCAATATAAGATAAATTCGTAGGCATTGGATCGATGACTCGTTGGATGATATTCATCATGAGACAGTTATAACCTAGGGCGATACGGCACTAGCTCCAGTTCATAAATATATTGTAGGCATGTATTCCGTAAATAGCCATACGTGCTTATGGAAAGAACTTGCATGGCATCTTTTGTCCTACCCTCCCGTGGCAGCGGGGTACTAATGGAAACTAAGGGATATTAAGGCCTCCTTTTGATAGAGAACCGGAACAAAGCATTAGCACACGGTGAATACATGAACTCCTCAAACTACGGTCATCACTGGGAGTGGTCCCGACTATTGTCACTCCAGGGTTGCCGAATCATAACACGTAGTAGGTGACTATAACTTGCAAGATCGGATCTAGAACATGGATATAGTGGTGATAACATAAACGGTTCAGATCTGAAATCATGGCACCCGGGCCCAAAATGACAAACATTAAGCATGGCAAAGTCATAGCAACATCAATCTCAGAACATAGTGGATACTAGGGATCAAGCCCTAACAAAACTAACTCGATTACATGACTAATCTCATCCAACTCCTCACCGACCAGCGAGCCTACGAAGGAATTACTCAGTCTTCGTGGGGAGCATCATGGAATTGGCAATGGAGATGTGTTGGTGATGACGAAGATCAAAGATCCCCCTCTTCGGAGCCCCAAACGGACTCCAAATCTGGCCTCCCGATGAAGAACAGGAGACGGCGGCGACTCCATCTCGTGAAACGCAATAATTCTTTCTCCCTGATTTTTTCTGGAAATATGAGATTTTATAGCGTCGGTTTGAGGGTCAGCGGGGCCACCAGGTGGGCAACACCCACCAGGGCATGCCTGGGGGGGCTGGCGCACCCTGGTGGGTCGTGCCCACCCAGGTGCCCCCCTCAGGTCCCTCCTGACTCCAGAAATTCTCTTATTTGATATAAAAAATCCTTGCAAAGTTTCGTTTCATTACGAGAACTTTTATTTCTACACAAAAAACAACACTATGGTAGTTCTGCTGAAAACAACGTCAGTCCGGGGTTAGTTTCATTCAAATCATGCAAGTTAGAGTCCAAAACAAGAGGAAAACCGTTAGTAAAAGTAGATACGTTGGACACGTATCAACTCCCCCAATCTTAAACCTTTGCTTGTCCTCAAGCAATTCAGTTGATAAACTGAAAGCGAAAAAGAAAAACTTTTACGAACTCTTTTGCTCTTGTTTCATAAATAAGCTTAAACAGCACCCAGGTTTTCAACAAAGATTATAACTGACCATGTCGACAATAACTCTTAAAAGTTATATTAACTCACATCAATGACATAAACAACTAGAGAGCAATAATAAGATATCTCAAATAGCAACACGTTGTCAAAACATCCATGATATATTATGACAATAGTGGTATCTCGCTAGCCCTTTCTGAGACCGCAAAACATAAATGCAGAGCACCCCGAAAGTTCAAACAACGACTAAACATTATAATTCATGGTAGAAAAGATCCAGTCATAATGCACCCAACATTAGCTATACACAATGCATCAGCATGATAGCAGTGCTCTCAGGTTCTGGCTCTTATTTGAGAAGGTGATGATACAACATATAAGTAAAAGGATAGTCCCTTCGCAGAGGGAAGCAGTGATTTGCAGAGGTGCCAGAGCTCAGGTTTTTAAAACAGAGGTAAATGATATTTTGAGACATGCACCCTTCTCATTTACTTCACGACCATCAGCTATCAATATCTTCCATGCTTAACACGCTAATGACAATTCCCAAGTGGAAATGTAAAGGTTTTGACTCCATTGGGAGTTTTTGTTTGATTATTTGTAAGCTCTTTTCTTTTTGCAGTTTGGGGCTGGGCATCCCTATTACTGCCCTTTTCTCGTGTGATGGCAAGTGAATAAACACTCGACCTGAGAATAACCCGCTTAGCATGGAAGATACTGACTACCTCCTGTCGTTTCATGAACGATCCAGGCACACAAATATGATATTTATTTGAAACTTTTGGAGGTGGCACATGAAAATTTACTTAGAACGGCAAGGTAATACCGCATATAGGTAGGTATGATGGACTCATCTGGAATAACTTAGGTTTCAGGTTTTTGATGTACAAGCAGAGTTCCCACTTAGTACAGGCGAAGGCTAGCAAATAGGTTGAGAAGCGGCCAGCTAGAGCAACAACGGTCATGAACATGCATTATGCATAAGTAACATTGGATACTAGCATGGGTAGGATATGAACATCATGAACATAAATATCATAGAGGCTATGTTGGTTTTGATTCAACTACATGCATGAACATGTGCCAAGTCAAGCCACTCGAACATTCAGAGGAGGATACCATATCATCATACTACATCACAATCGTTTTAACACAATGTTGATATCCAAGATAAGTCATTATTCACTTCTAGCTACTTATGCATGGCATGAGAAATTATAATCTCTAATTGTCATTGCAAACATGTTTGATCATAATAGGCTGAAGCATGTATACTAGGCTAAACATATTTATAAAAACAAAACAAGTCGAGTTCATACCCGTTTCACTCTGCCACAGCCAATTCATCTAATATCGTTATTATTACCTTTCACTTGCACGACCGAACGATTTGAAATAATAATAGTGCAAGAGTGTCGTGGACTAATGTGACGCCCCCGATTCAATCGTACACTAATCATACACGCAAATGTGTACGATCAAGATCAGGGACTCACGTGAAGATATCACAACACAACTCTAGACACAAATAAAAATAATACAAGATTTATATTACAAGCCAGGGGCCTCGAGGGCTCGAATACATAGCTCAATACACAAGAGTCAGCAGAAGCAACAATATCCGAGTACAGACATAACTTAAGCGAGGATGCCTTAAGAAGGCTAGCACAAACAGCAAAAATGATCGAAGAGGCAAGGCCTCCTGCCTGGGACCTCCTAAACTACTCCTGGTTGTCGGCGGTCTCCACGTAGTAGTATCCGTCGTCAATGGCATCTGGCTCCAGGGATCCGCCATCTGGTTGCATCAACCGGAAAGAAGAAGGGGGAAAAGGGGTAGCAAAGCAACCGTGAGTACTCATCCAAAATACTCGCAAGCATCAGATCTATACTATGTATGCACTGGTATCAAATGGAAGGTTTGTATCTGTGGACTGAACTGCAGAATGCTAGAATAGAGGGGGGAAGGCCTAGCATATCGAAGACTAGCATCTTCACGCAGCTCCAAGCATCTTGCAGCATGTAGAAGAGTAAAGAATAGCAGTTTATAATTAACAAACATGTTGTAGCAACAACGCCCAGAGATCCTTCCTCGACTCCCTGCGAGAAAGCAATCCCGGAGCCACATACCCATCACATATCTCAAGTATCCATTTCTAGTTATATAAGATCAGGATATAAGTCTGAACGTCCATTACCGTGGACACGGTATTCGAAAATATATCTTCCCTGCAAGGGTGCACCATGTTACCCAACACGCTCGATCACTCTGGCCGAACACACCTTGCTGGGGTCAATGCCCGGCCTCGAAAGATCAACACGTCGCAGCCCTACCTAGGCTCAGTAGAGAGGTCCCCGTCGGTTTACATCCTAAGCACTCTGGGGTCTTGGGCCCATCGCCCGCAGCACTGGTCGTTGTGTGCAGGGTGGATACCAGCACCGCCTCGAATGGCCAGCACGATCCGACCGTGCCACAATGCTGAACTGGACGTCTGACAAAGCTTCGACTGATACTGCGACGTCGAGGCCCATAACTATTCTCGCGTGGTAGTTAGTGCGTAAAGGCCAGAGGCCAACTCAGAACAAATACCCAAACCTGTTAGTGCATTGGGGGCTCGCAGAAACGAGCAGAGACTCACGATAAGGTGACCTCGTCGCCCCGTCTCATGGACTTACGGCAAGGGCCCAGATTGCCCGGTCGTGCCACGTGGAAAACTTGCGGGTGCTCTACGGGCCCGCCCGACTTTCACGTCAACTCGCGGGTACCCCTCAGGGCCGACCCAACTTCAACAATGGTCTCAAGTAAAGTCCGGGTAACCGTGTGTCCAAACATCAAGGGGAAAACCGGAGGAATCACCCTCGATGGATTCCACTCAATGTAATCATCAAGGTGAACGTCAGAGGAACCACCCTCGAGGTTCACACTTGAGGGGTTGCACGACAGAGTCGTATCGGGAGTGGTCAAGGAGGAATCACCCTCGATGACTACGACCGAATAGCTACACTATAGAGATCTCATCAAGAGTGATGTATGAGGTACCACCCTCGGCACTCGATGGTAACTCTGCAGAGTCAAGCAACAAAAGGGGCGTGATGTGATGTGAGGTGTCGAGCTCTGGTCGTCGATCACGTTGATCAAGGTGTCGATGACGAAGCAGGGGCAACAATGACAAGTGGGGGTCACTGATGTATCACTAACCAACCTATACTAAGCAGTTTAGGATAAGCAAGTAAGGTACAACAGCAGGTACAAAAGCAGGCTATGCATCAGAATAGGAGCAATCAATAACAGTAGCAAAATCTAATGCAAGCATGAGAAAATGGAATGGACGATATCGGGATGATCAAAGGGGGGGCTTGCCTGGAAGCTCCGTTGAAAGAGAAGAAGGGTCGTCGGTGACGTAGTCGATCACAAGGACATCAACTACGGTCTCGGGGTCTACCGGAGATAAGAGGGGGGAGAAACAGTAAATACACACAAACATATGCATAACAAGACAATAAGCAGTGCTAGAGGTGTTCTAACGCAGTGTTAGGCGATACTGGCGAAGGGGGAAAACATCCAGAAAAATTTTCCCGGTGATTCATCTCGTCGTTCTGAGCAACTTTCATGTACAAAGTTTTTCCATCCGAGTTACGGTTTAATTTATATGATTTTTCAAATATTTAAACAATATTTTGAAATTATTTTAATTCAAAAATAAATAACAAATTGCTACGTGTACCAGCTCTGTGTACACAGAAGTGTACACAAAGATGACATGTGGGCCACTGGGACCCAGTTGACCCAGTCAACAACCCAGTCAAAGTGGACAGTGTCTGCGGGACCCAACTATCATTTTGGTTATTTATTTTAATCTCAAGGGACCCGCATGTCATCTGAACGTATACTAATAACACTAATTATCATCTAGTC
>NC_041393.1:567801154-567868293 GCF_002162155.2 Triticum dicoccoides | reverse complement strand
GGCCACGACCCAATCCTACCATTGGTGTTCTTGGGCACACACGCACGGGTAAGCTTCGGCGGCCACGACCCAATCCTACTATTGGTGTTCTTGGGCACACACGCACGGTGTGCATGGCGGCCACGGCCAGGAGCGGCAAGAACATGCAATCACGGGTAGCATCTAGTATGCAGCAGCAGCAAAGCATCAGCAAGTAGCATCAGCAGCAGCGGCGGCCAGGAGCAGAGCAGCATCAATACGTAGAGCAGCAGCAGCGCAAGCAAGGCAGCAGCGCTAGGAGAAAAAGCAGCAGGGCGAGCGCGGAAGCAACGAGCGGCAGCGGCGAGGAGGGGGCAGGTCACGGCAGCGGCAACGCAGCAGCAGTAGGCGGAGCGGGTGAGCGGCCGGAGTTAACCGTACGAACGAACGACGGCTGGCGGCGGTGCACAGCAACGGTGACGACGATCAAACGGGAGCCTCCGGCGGCCATTTGAGGCGTGGCTTGAGCCTACGGGTTCAGCTTGCAGCTGCGCATCTAATGTCGCAGGCGGCTGATGCAGGGGATGGCTGGAGCGATGCCTACATGCAAGCCCGACGGCGGCCGGAGCTCGGCCTTGCGGCAACGGCGCCAGGGACGGCCAAATCAAGCAAGGGGATAAGGGGAAACGGACGGCGGCTCACAACGGAGCTTGATGGAGGCTCGACGAGGCCGCAGCTCGTTGGAGAGGCGCGGATCGAGCGACGGCGACCGGTGGATGCAGCCGCGGAAGGAGGTCCAGCGCGACGCTGAAGAAGAGGGGCGCGGTCGTTGCCTCGCCGACGAACGGCAGCTGCGACCCGCCAGAGGAGCGTCGGAGAGCTGCGGAGGAGCAGAGGAGAGGAGAGGCTGCGAGGGGAGTTCGGGCATAAGGTGCGGTACGAGGGAGATGGTGAGGGATCGAGCGAGGCTCTCCCTGGCGGCGCGAGGTGGGGATTGAGACGAGAGGAGGCTGGCTGCGGGCTAGGTTAAGCAGTTCGTGGGGGCGCCTGGGCCTAGCAGGCCGGCATGTGGCCTAAGGCCCAGAGGGTGACCAGGCTTTCCTTTTTCTCTTTTTTTATTTTATTTATTTTCTATTAAAAGGATAGCTACTGTTTTGGATGGAATCAAGGCATCAAATGATTTTTTTGATTGTTAAACTTAGCAAATAATTCAGGCACAACATTGTTGTGTTGCCTAAAAAGTTTCAGGGCCAATGGAATTGTTCAAGCATTTTTAGAAATTGAAAAGGTCAATTTAATTGCTGCTGGACCAAAATTAAGTCCCAGGGGCATTTTGGGAACTCAAGAGAGGTTGGTTCCAACATGAAAAATATCAAGAGATTATTTGTCACACTTTGAACATTTTATTTTTACTGCTTGAGGAAATAATTTATTTGACTTTATTTTAAATTTGAATTTAAACGGGGATTTGAATCAATGCGAGTTTTACAACTGTAATCATGGTGACGTGGCATCATCAACGGGGGATCACTATAGCTTAATTATTCGGACGTCACAACTAAGCTGGAATCTGCAAACATTTTATTCAAGAGGAGAAGACAAGGTAATATGAACTCTTTATTAGATCAACAATAATGTAAACTAGATCATTGATGGCGCGCGTTGCCGCGCCCGTCCATTATGATGATAGAATGCTGTAAATTTAGCAAATATATCAAAGCATGGAGATAAAAAAATAGATGCTAGTATAAAAAATAACCATATACTCCCTCTGGTTCTTTTTACTATGCACATTAGCTTTGATTGAAGTCAAATATTGTATAGTTTGATCAAGTTTGTAGAGAAAAATATCCACGTTTTTAATACCAAATCAACATCATTACATGCACTATAGAATAAATTTTCATATTATATTAACTTGGTATCGTAGATGTTGACAATTTATTTAATATAAAGCTGGTTAAAGTTTACAAAGTTTGACTGATAAATCTAAAACGCTGACTAAAAAGGACCAGAGGGAGTAAATCTAAAGTAGAAGGGTCTACCAAATACATAGTATTTGAACCAATCATGATAAGAATATAGGGTCTTCATTTCCAGAATAATAATAACATATCATGCCCACTAAAGAGTTATCTTGTAGATAATTTTTTTGCACAAAGAACTGAGCGTATGATTCTTTCATTACCTCCACACATTGTTTCAAAGGTATTATTTTTTGGACTCCCTGATGGTTTGGAAGCAGATAGCTTAACTATACACGTCCAAGAAAACAAATCAAAAGATGGGAAGCCTGGTTATGTGGAAAGAATCTTTAAGCAAAACAAGTGGAACCAACATTGTCACTGAAGTAGTCTGACATCTTGAGATGAAATTCATCCGAAAGTAAGTCAAGACGAGGGATATATAGAAATTTTGCATACAAAAACCTAAATGTAGGAAATATCAAAATGGCAATGATTTATCATTCATACATGCAGGACACCAGGCAGTGGCGATTCGTACTCACTCACTGAAAGTAGTCTGATATCATTAGATGAAGCTCATCTAAGTTAAGACAATGTATATACAGAAATTTAGTGTACAAAAGACGAAATATAGGAAATATCAAAATGACAATGAATTATCATTCATACTTACAGGACACCGGGCAGTGACGAGAGTTTATTTTTTTCTCTACTACTCTCTACGTACCCAGCAGATTTTTTTTAAAAGGGTGCTTCTAGCAAGAGCCCAACTCGTATATTAGCTATGTAACAGTTAGACAACCAACTTGCCTGCATCACATGCTTGTCATAAAGGAGAAACTGGCCGTAATTGACCTCTCCCTGCTACCACATAGTACAAGATATCTATATTTAGGCCTGAGAAACAAATAGCGAGTCTTGTTGGTCAGTATGAACGTGGTATTTTTATTTATGCTAAAACTTTTCAATAAATACTACATGTGCTCATTCATAATCTGGGAAATTGTGAGTTTATTTGTAAACCATGATCGGAAGATAATTACTATTTTGCAAGACAGACCCATTTCCTTAGTTCTAAATTTCATATTAGAAAAAAGCTAACAAATTCCAATAAAAAGTATATGTTACCAGTAGTAATCTGAATTTTTTGGGGCTTGTTTAGACTACATGATTAGGATATAACGTCTTATCTTACTAAAGAGATCCATATTTTGGTAAAATAAGTGTTCATTTTGCTAACCATTGAGTTTGAGCTCATACTGCATTTTCTTCCTAGATTCGCCACTGATACCAGACAAAACACCATAGCTGGTATCTCCCTCGTAGACTACTGTGCATTGTTGATGCCATCCTTCACATCAGGAATGCAGATGTGCTAAAGGCATGCATAGAAGTATTACTGCCTAAAAGGATCTTCATTCAGCAAGACGCTGAAAAGGGGATGACATCTCATGCCACGTGGTTAAATAATCAAGTTAATTCTCCCTATTCACCGAACAGGACAGTTAGATAGACAAACAGCTTAACTTTCTACATGACAAATTTTAGAAAAACAGATGTTACATAGAGTTGAGCACACAAAGGAAATAAACAATGAAAATTGAAGAACATTAGTTAATCAGTGAACAGGTCAGGATAGTCTCAGCATAGCCTTTAATGAAGTCCTAGTTACACTCTTATGCTTAGTGCAATTTTTAGGCAAACAATGGAGCGTGCCCTTGACTAATCACCTCAAATATTATGTAAATCTGACATATCATGTGCATCACTACAGTAAATTGTGTTGTGAACATTTCATCTATGAAGACAGAGCGGCTTCTATGCCTCAATTTATTGAACACTGCTCTTTATTGAAATGATGTGCTTAGTAGGCAGCCTCAGTTTAACTTAAGGAATCCACCTGCACAGCAAGAGAGTTTAGGGAACATGGTACATGAAAGAAATATATATTTGACTTTTAACTTATATTAATAACTGCATAACATCCCGTGTGAAATGAAGCCAGAGAAAATTCAGTGTGGGAGATTGAAGGTTGGGCAAAGTAACGGTACCTCAGTTTACGGTGCATTTTTCCCTCGACGCGGTCCATGGTGGAAATTTTCCTTCATGTTAATCTCCTCGGCATCATCGAGCCGTTACCTCCACCTCACTTCATCACAATAGGAGGGGGTCGTCCCTGTTGCCTTGCATCATGCCTTCACGAAAGTAAACTGTCGCATACAACACAATAGTGTCATGGACTGAGTGGTAGGGAAACATAAACTAAGCAATCGTATATCCTTAATGCATATATACTAAAACATAAAGATATGAGGTATCGCAGTCCACGTGAACTAATTATCTGGCCCACGGTCGTCGGGGCAACTAAACAAAGAAGAACATCTGAAAGAAAAAAAAGGGCAGACAACTATAGCTGTCTAAACCATATGCATAGAAAATGGAATGATGTTGTAGGAATGATAGACACATATACACAAATTTACACAGATACTAACTTGGCCGTTAGGCTATGGAAATCAACAGCATTACGACTCCTTCAGCCAACTGAGGAACCAGTCGCCAACCCAACCATTGACACCACTTGAATCAAATTGGAAGAGAAAGAGATCAGCACTAAGAAGTAAGAACCAATAACTAATTATGCTTGTTGGGAGAGATACAGTATGTGGTACTACTTGTTGGTTTCTTTTTCGTACTGAAAATAGAACCGGGGGTAACCCCTGATTATCGTTTTTTAGTCTGATTGGGCAAAAGAGGGCAGGTAGGAAGAAAGGGGAATCTGCATCAAGGGAGAGGACAACCAAGCAGACCCGTGTCGAATCCGTCGACCTAGAGCAGGCGCATCAATCAGGGAGACGAAATAACAGCATCAGTAATAACAAATCATGAATTCCGTTCAGAAGGAGGGAATCAACAATGGCTACCCGAGATGCCACTGCGGAAGTAAGGAGGGGGTGGGGAAGGAACAGTGCGACTATATGTACACTCGTGGAGGGACGCTGCTTCAGTGCCTTTGTGAAGCAAAGGCACAGAGCGCCTTAGCCTAGCATATCAGCCACTCGTTTTTCATCCGACGCACATGATAGGCTAAAGGTAAAACACACTCAGACTTGCTGTTTTTAGGAGAGACAGAGGAATGACAGCAGCGATGCACTAACGCTCTCCAGCCTGAATATTTGCACACAAAATATTTGATGCTAAAGATCATTCGGCTGTCAGTTAGTTCGCTGATGTTTCAAAAATCTGACAGTAGGCACTGGAAAAACTGACATTCAGCGTACCAAGTTGACTTTATATCAAAGAAATTTGTACAATCTGTACCACTTAACATGTAAAATCTGAAGCAATCAGAGAAGAAAATACAAACAAGGTAACATCATAATTTCCAAGCACTTGATAATCAATAGTTCTGTAGCATAGCACTGCAATTTTCAAGCACATGACATTGAAAGTCTGAAGCATTGTGAATCACATTTTGTAGTAATAAGTACTACTGATGATCAAAGTCTGTTACATAATAGGCCATTTCACTTGTACACTTAGGCCAAAAAAGACTATAGTTATCCCCCAAATATTTCCAAAAAACTATAGTTAACCCCCAAAGTACCATGTAACCAACATCTAGACATTAGAAGAAATTTGCACCATAAAGACTGTCATCACCATCACCATCACCACAAGTAGGGGGGGCAGTTAGGAGCTGAGTAAAGCTCTCAATGGCAATGTACTTTGCATTCTCTGCATTTGGGCTTCTCTTGCTGCCATCATTCTCCACGTCTACTTTGGGCTGCACATCATCCTTTTTCTTTTTTTGCTGCCAATGAAAGTTCCACTAATTAGTGTATTAATAGATGAAAACAATTTTTTGTTATGTCCAGATTAGAATATACCTTATGCCCAGAAAATGTTTGTTATATCCTCCTGACAATCCAGCTGCAAAGCATATTGAAATGATGGGTTTTCAACAATTTTGTCTTGAAAATACTTCAACATGCTGCCCGCCTGACCAAAAGCCAACTCCCTCTGCCTCTTGCTTTGCAAATGATTTCTGTGATCACGAGGAGTGTAGCCGAGATTAAGTCGTCCACCAACTTGACGAGTAGCAAGCTCATATGCAGCTTGAGGCCTAATTCCAGAATCATCCGCTGCTTCGATTTCAAAAGATTGAAATTCTGAAATTTTCCTTTGGGACGCCATCAAGTGGCGGGTTTGTGGCAAGTGAAGGAGGTGATTATGCTCAAGAACTACATCAGTGACTTCCAAGTTTTCGGACTCTCTATCCAATGTAAGACTCATCCGAGCTTTGCAATCAGTTCTTGTTTCAGCTCTAAAGCACTTCTGAACGGATTCCCTTTGCCCTTTTTTCCGATGGCCTTCATTGGCACAAACAAATCTGCAAGAGGTTATCTTACCATCAAATTTGCTCACATTGTTGTATCTTTTCTGCACAGCCTTGTGCTGTGTACTATACTGCACAACCATGTATTGTATACTACACACTACTACAAGTTTTCTGAATTTATAGCTGCAATTGCTTGTGTGTGTGTGTATGTGTGTGTGTGTGTATGTGTGTGTGTATGTGTGTGTGTGATCAGAATGCATGAAATTTGTAGAAATCATGGGCAATTTGTTCAGGTCGTACACGCATGTGCAAGCAAATAAATATTGTTGCCTAAACTGAACCTGAACCTGTACACGCATGTACACGCATGGGCAATTTACAGTCGAACCTGAATCTGAACCTGAACATTTTAAAGTTAAACATGAACATTCAGTTAGCAGCGGACTAAACTGAACCTGGATTACCTACGGCGGGCGGTGGCTGCAGATTCACAATGAAATCGCGGGGAAGATCAGGCGGACAACCATCCTCCACTGCCGCACGACCATCATCCCTCGCCTCCGCGGCGGCGCGACCTTCGGCCCTCGCCACGGCCCCGCCTCGATCTCCAATGGATGCGGTGCGAGGCCCTCCTCCCTCTCCTCAGCGGCGGCGCGGCTCTCTCTCTCTCTTTCTCACGGCGGCACGACGCCGCTCAACTCCCTCTCTCCTCGGTGAGCTCGCCCGTCAAACCCTCGCCTCCGTCGAGCGGCGCGGGAGAACTGTTTCAGCCCACGCGCAAAAACGCCTCGCCCCGCCTCTGTCTCTCCTGAAAACAGCTAGTCTGGGGACGTTTTGCCTTCAGTCTATCCTGTGCGTCGGATGAAAAACGAGTGGCAGATATGATAGGCTAAGGCGCTCTGTGCCTTTGCTTCACAAAGGCACTGAAGCAGCGTCCCTCGTGGAGTAAGGAAGAGCACAGCACGGCACGATAACCGGCATGCAATTATGGGCATCCGGGAGTGGCGCACTTCGATCGCCATTAAAGGCTGGTAGCAATGGTGATTTACTTCCTCAAACTCCGGCGAGTATACTCAATTGCTAGGCACGGCTCGTTGCCCCCACCCATGAATGCCAGACCGGCGAGGTCACCGTGTGGCTCGCGTCGCATCGCCTACGGAGGCCCTCCCTGCCCTCAACCCATCGAGGCAGCAACGCACGATTCGCCGCCGCAAGAGAGGAGAGAAGTCCGGGAGGAGCGACCGATTCCGAGGGAGGTTTTTTTTAGTCTGATTCCGAGGGAGGTAGAACCCAGCAATTCCAAGTCGGCACAGCCCAATGCTAAGCTGGCCCAATTAACCAGAAACGTCGGATTTTGTTATGGGAGCAGCAGCCCATACCCATGCAGGATTAGAAGTGCATCTCACGGCCAAGAAAGGCTAGGGGGCGAGATCCAATGGCTCAAAAGGCTGATGGCCTGAGAGCGACGGAAAACTGCACAGTTCTAATGTATTTAAATGAGAGCCACTCATCATTTTTATTGTGGTCTTCTCCTCGGTATGACTCGATAAAAGAAAAAGAAATTCAGAAAAACACACTGAAATATTTTTGAAGTTTTTAGTTTTTCGGAAGCAAGCAAACGAAAAATGAAAAAGCAAAAACAAGAAAAACTATTTTCATGGGAAAGCTCCCAACAAGTAAAAGAAGAACGAAGAAATCTTTTTGGATTTTCTTTTTAGTATTACAACAATTTAAACTAGCAAGAAAAATAAAAAAAGAAGCAAGAGACATATTTTTGGATTTTCTCAAAGTTTTTCAAACACACAAGAAGAAAACAAGAAAATAAATTAAACAAGGATGTTACAATGAAAAAGTGCGGACACCGACAACTGGAATGAAATGTGTGAACATGAATGTAATGTCGGTGGGAATACGTACTCCCCCAAGCTTAGGCTTTTGGCCTAGCTTGGTAATCAGTCAGTAGTCTAGATGGTAGTCGGTGTGGTAGCTCACGGAGGCCCTCGGTGTTGATGACTCAGCCCGCCGCGCTGCCTCCACTGCTGCGTTTTGAGCTCGAGCCTCGCTCTCAAGAACAAAATATCTTCCTCTGCTGTGATAGTCAAAAAGAGCAGGCGCAAGCAAATATGTGTGCACAACGGAAGTTTGGTTAAACAATAGATTGTAAGTGAAGTCATGAATTTCTCCCTTGAGGATCCTATGGCTTTTTAAAGAATCAAAATCTAAATACTGCATGGGTAGGATAGGGTCAAAGGGAAAAGGTGAAACACCCAGCCCTCGTGCTAAACGCGTGGCATAAATTCCGCTATAGATATAGCCACTGTTAGCATTATAGTGCAGTCTACGTGCAACAATCGCTCCAAGGTTATAACTCCTTTCACCGATGAGAGCAGTGCGTATGAGGCTCAAGTCTGAAGCACAAAGTGTACTACAGCCTTGCTTGCCTACTATACATTTTCCATTAAACAATGTGAAGTACTGAATTGCAGGAAAATGTATGCTATTTATTCTACCTTGCGCCACTCCCCTAGTTTCACCAAAGCAAAGACTAGTCAAGAATGCTTCAAACTCAAACCTAGGTGGCTCATCGAGCAAACCCCGGAATGGGATTTTGCAGAGGTGAGCAAACCTTTCTAGAGAAATGGTAAATGGATTATCATAAAGGTTAAAGGACACTCTAGACTCACGGGAAAAGAATTTAAATTTTTTGACAAATGATTCGGTGAGGATGAGGCATTGGTTGCACTTATCTGAAATGTAGGGACCGAGCTCGGCATTGTGAACTAATTGCTCAAATTCCTCCTTAATACCAACTCTCACCATGTAATCGTTGCATGGCCATAAGCATGTTTTGGTAGTGGCACTTCAAATGGAACTTTTGCTTGGTTCAACATAGGACCGATGAACGGAGTTGCTGCTAGAGGATGCCTGCGAGGATCTCCTCCTTGAGGAAATCCTTCCAAAGAAGCTCATAATGTTTGCGTACAATTTTCTAAAAAAAAATTGGTCATGAAAAATTTATTAACAAAACTTCACAAGAATGATAACAACTACTCATAGGAATGTATAGAGGCCATAGCAAGCATTCAAACTACTTAGAACTCTAAGAATTCAATATGCAGGCTCATCTACAGCAGCACCAAGAGTAGCTAATTATTATAAATATAAACCACTAAAACAAAAAACTAATTGGACACATGGAGGAGTCACATACCAAACAACAAATCCGCAAAACAGTTTTGAAAACGTAGCTTCGAGCAAAGAGATCGAAATCCGCGGTTTTGGGAGCAAGAACACGAGAGAGTGAGTGTAGTGATTTTTTCTGGGTGAATGGAGATGTGTGGGAAGAAGAAGTAAGTGAGGAGGCCCACTAGGTGGGTAGCACCCACCAGGGCGCGCCTGGGGGTCCTGGTGCGCCCAGGTGGCTTGTGCCCACCTAGTGCACCTCCCTCTGATATTATTTGCACCAGAAATTCATAAATATTTTGAAAAAATCGTATCATATTTTCAGAGCATTCTGAGAACTTTTATTTTTGGGTCATTTTTTATTGCACAGAAAACTCAGAAAATAGACAAAGCATGCCTTTTTATTTTATTTAACTAATAGAAACATAAAACAAAAGGTAGGGACAGAAGGTAGTGCCTACCAAATTCATCAACTTCATACCTCTAAAAAATGATCCATTAATAAGGTTGATCAAGTCTTATTAACAACCACCTTTGATTAATATGAAACCGAAGAACTTTCGTAAATCACTAAGTTACCTCAATGGGGATATGAATGTCCCCAACAATAAGCATTTCATATTTATTTTTAACAGTAGGTAGAGGTAGTTGAAAACTTCCAATAGTGATTGTCGGAGATTTTTCAATAACATTAATACCATTCACTTGGAATTGTTTCTGCAGAAAGTGCACTGTATGCTCATTTCCATTTATATGAAAAGTGGCATTGCTTTTATTGCAATCAATAACAGCCCGTGCAGTATTCAAGAAGGGTCTACCAAGGATAATCGACATGTTTTCATCCTCGGGCATCTCAAGTATAACAAAGTCAGTCAAAATAGTAACATTAGCAACAACAATGGGGACATCCTCACAAATACCGATAGGTATGGTAGTTGATTTGTCAGCCATTTGCAAAGATATTTTAGTAGGTCTGAGTTTATTCAAATCAAGTCTTTTATATAAAGAGAAAGGCATAACACTAACTCCAGCTCCCAAATCACATAAAGTAGTTTTCACATAGTTTCTTTTAATGGAGCAAGGTATAGTTGGTATTCTTGGATCTCCAAGTTTTTAGGTACTCCATCTTGAAAGTGCAATTAGCAAGCATAGTAGAGATTTCAAGTTCCGGTATTTTTCTCTTATTGGTGATGATGTCTTTCATATACTTTGCATAAGGAGGCATTTTCAAGATAGCAGTCAAGCGAGTACACAAAAAGACTGGCCTAATCATTTCAGCAAAGCATTGAAATTCTTCATCATCTTTCTTTTTAGTTGACTTAGGTGGAAAGGGCATAGGCTTTTGAACCCATGGTTCTCTTTCCTTTCCATGTTTTCTAGCAACAAAGTCTCTTTTGTCATATATTTTATTCTTAGGTTGTGGGTTATCAAGATCAACAGTTTGTTGTATCTCAATATCATTATCTGGTTCTTTATCATTAGGTTGAGTGTTTTCATGAACCTCATCATTATCTTTTTCATTATCAGAAGGTGAGTGTTCATTACCAGATTGAGTTTCAGCATCAGAGATAGATACTTCATTATCATTATCAGGAGGTTTTTCTATTTCAGGTTCACTAGAGGTAGGCAAAGTCTTATCATTTTTCTTCTTGTTTTTCTTTTTAGAAGGAATATGTGTAGTGGTGTTGTTCCTTTGAGAATCTTGTTCAATTCTCTTGGGTGTCCCTTAGGATAAAGTGGTTCCTGAGTCATTTTACCTCCTCTAGTAGCTACTCTAATAGCAAAGTCACTTATATTATTGTTCATTTCATCAAGTAACTCTCTTTGAGAATTAGCAACTATTCTAATTGAGTTTGAACCATAGAGGCATGCTTTCCTACACCTCTAACATCATTCGAGATTCTAAATAACAAGTCACTTAGGCGAGCAAACATATTAGAATTGTATTTCAATTGTTTCATAACATTTGCATTGAAGTGATCTGGCTTTCTAATGTAATTATCAAACTCATAACGACATTGACTAGGATGTTTATTATGAGGATCATCACTATCATTGAATTTCACTAAAGATTTTACCTCTACCACCTTATGTGGTGGTGGTGCTTCAAGCCCATGTATTTCTTTGATAGGTGGTAAATTTTTAACATCCTCGGCCTTAATACCTTTTTCCTTCATAGATTTCTTTGCCTCTTGCACATCTTCAGGATTGAGATGTAAGATACCCCTCTTCTTCAGAGTGGGTTTAATAGGTGTTTCAGGAGGAGTCCAATCATCATGATTTTTCAATATGTTATTCAATAATTCCTGAGCTTGCCCAATAGTCCGTTCCCTGAAAACACAACCAGCACAACTATCTAGGAAATCCCTAGAAGCATCGGTTAGTCCATTATAGAAGATATCAAGTATTTCATTTTTCTTAAGAGGATGATCAGGCAAAGAATTAAGTAATTGGAGAAGCCTCCCCCAAGCTTGTGGGAGACTCTCTTCTTCAATTTGGACAAAGTTAAATATTTTCTGCAAGGCAGCTTGTTTCTTATGAGCGGGAAAATATTTTTCAGAGAAGTAATAGATCATATCTTGGGGACTACGCACACAACCAGGAGCAAGAGTATTGTACCAAGCTTTAGCATCACCCTTTAATGAGAACGGAAATAACTTGAGAATATAGTAATAGCAAATCTTCTCATCATGAGCAAAAAGGGTAGCTATATCATTCAACTTAGTAAGATGTGCCACAATAGTTTCAGTTTCATAACCATGGAAATGGTCAGATTCAACCAAAGTGATTAACTCTGGGTCGATAGAGAATTCATAATCCTTATCAGCAATAACAATAGGTGAAGTAGCAAACTCAGGATCACATTTCATTCTAGCATTCAGAGATCTTTCTTTATACTTGCATAATAATTTCTCTAGATCATCTCTATCCTTACAAGCAAGAATATCTCTAGTTGCCTCCTCACTCATAGAATAACCTTCCGGTACCTTTGACAATTCATATCTAGGAGGACTAGTTCTAGTAGGTGTTTTAGTATTTTCAGTTTCAAGTTCATCATCAGACTCAACAATATCATGTTGTCTTACTCTAGCAATTTGTTCATCAAGAAATTCACCTAGTGGCACATCATCATCAAGCAAGGTACTAGCATCATCATGGGTAGCATTCATAGCAGAAGTAACATCATCAATAACTTGCGACATATCAGAATTAATAGCATGTTGTGGAGTTGCAAGTTTACTTATAACAGAAGGTGAATCTAAAGCAAAACTGGATGACAGTTCCTTACCTCCCCTCGTCTTTAAGGGAAAAATCTTAGTCTTAACATCCTTATGATTCTTCATAGTGATAATATGATAATAATCCCAAGTGACTCAACAAATATAGCTATGCTCCCCGGCAATGGTGCCAGAAAAAGGTCTTGATAACCCACAAGTCTAGGGGATCGCAACAGTTTTCGAGGGTAGAGTATTCAACCCAAATTTATAGATTTGACACAAGGAGAGCCAAAGAATATTTGAAGGTATTAGCAGCTGAGTTGTTAATTCAACCACACCTGGAGATTAATTATCTACAGCAAAGTGATTAGTACCACAGTAGTATGATAGTTTTCATGATAGCATCAGTAGTAATGGTAACAGTAACAATGATAGCAATGATATTTTAGGAGTAACGATAGCAGTAGCAGTAGTAGTAACTTAGCAAGATCAATATAAGATAAATTTGTAGGCATTGGATCAGTGACTCGTTGGATGATATTCATCATGAGATAGCTATAATCTAGGGTGATACGACACTAGCTCCAGTTCATAAATATAATGTAGGCATGTATTCTGTAAATAGTCATACATGCTTATGGAAAGAACTTGCATGACATCTTTTGTCCTACCCTCCCGTGGCAGCGGGGTCCTAATGGAAACTAAGGGATATTAAGGCCTCCTTTTAATAGAGAACCGGAACAAAGCATTAGCACACGGTGAATACATGAACTCCTCAAACTACGGTCATCACTGGGAGTGGTCCCGACTATTGTCACTCCGGGGTTGCTGGATCATAACACGTAGTAGGTGACTATAACTTGCAAGATCGGATCTAGAACATGGGTATAGTGGTGATAACATAAACGGTTCAGATCTGAAATCATGGCACCCGGGCCCAAAGTGACAAGCACTAAGCATGGCAAAGTCATAGCAACATCAGTCTCAAAACATAGTGGATACTAGGGATCAAGCCCTAACAAAACTAACTCGATTACATGATGAATCTCATCCAACTCCTCACCGACCAGCGAGCCTACGAAGGAATTACTCACTCCCGGTGGGGAGCATCATGGAATTGGCGATGGAGATGTGTTGGTGATGATGAAGATCGAAGATCCCCCCTCTCCGGAGCCCTAACGGACTCCAGATCTGGCCTCCCGATGAAGAACAGGAGACGGCGGCAGCTCCGTCTCATGAAACACGATAATTCTTTCTCCCTCATTTTTTTTCTGGAAATATGGGATTTTTTAGCGTCGGTTTGAGGGTCAGCGGGGCCACCAGGTGGGCAACACCCACCAGGGCGTGCCTGGGGGGGCGTGCCCGCCCTGGTGGGTTGCACCCACCCAGGTGCCCCCCTCAGGTCCCTCCTGGCTCTAGAAATTCTCTTATTTGGTATAAAAAATCCTCGCAAAGTCTCGTTCCATTCCGAGAACTTTTATTTCTGCACAAAAAACAACATCATGGTAGTTCTGCTAAAAACAGCGTTAGTCCGGGGTTAGTTTCATTCAAATCATGCAAATTAGTGTCCAAAACAAGAGGAAACGCGTTAGGAAAAGTAGATATGTTGGAGACATATCAGGTCACAACAGCGCGGCCCTGCTACGTCTTGAGCTTGCGTTGGTTTTCCTTGAAGAGGAAAGGGTGATGCAGCACAGTAGCGTAAGTATTTCCCTCAGTTTTTCAGAACCAAGGTATCAATCCAGTAGGAGGCTCCTCAACAAGTCCCATGAACCTACACAAACAAACAAAGAACTCGCAACCAACGCGATAAAGGGGTTGTCAATCCCTTCACGGCCACTTGCGAAAGTGAGATCTGATAGAGATAATATGATAAGATAAATATATTTTTGGTATTCTATAATATTGATGCAGAAAATAAATATGCAAATAAAAGTAGATTGAAAGCAAATATGATAAAGAATAGACCCAGGGGCCATAGGTTTCACTAGTGGCTTCTCTCAAGATAGCATAAGTATTACGGTGGGTGAACAAATTACTGTCGAGCAATTGATAGAAAAGCAAATAATTATGACGTTATCTAGGCATGATCATGAATATAGGCATCACGTCCGCAACAAGTAGATAGACTCCTGCCTGCATCTACTACTATTACTCCACACATCGACCGCTATCCAGCATGCATCTAGAGTATTAAGTTCATAAGAACAAAGTAACACATTAAGAAAGATGACATGATGTAGAGGGATAAACTCAAGCAATATGATATAAACCCCATCTTTTTATCCTTGATGGCAACAATACAATACGTGTCTTGCAACCCTTTCTGTCGCTAGGTAAGAACACCGCAAGATTGAACCCAAAGCTAAGCACTTCTCCCATGGCAAGAAAGATCAATCTAGTAGGCCAAACCAAACCGGTAATTCGAAGAGACTTGCAAAGATAACTCCATCATACATAAAAGAATTCAGAGAAGATTCAAATATTATTCATAGATAAACTAGATCATAAACCCACAATTCATCGGATCTCGACAAACACACCGCAAAAAGAGATTACGTCGAATAGATCTCCACAAGAGAGGGGGAGATCATTGTATTGAGATCCAAAAAGAGAGAAGAAGCTAACTAGCTAATAACTATGGACCCGAAGGTCTGTGGTAAACTACTCACAACTCATCGGAAGGGCTATGGTGTTGATGTAGAAGCCCTCCATGGTGGAATCTCCCTCCGGCAGAATGCTGGCGACGGCTCCAAGATGGGATCTCGCGGATACAGGAAGTTACGGTGGTGGAAATATTTCTTTGGTGGCTCCCCGGATGTTTTCGGGGTATGTAGGCTTATATAGGAGGAATAAGTACGTCGGTGGCCGCCCGAGGGGCCCACGAGACAGGGGGGCGCGCCCTATAGGGGGGGGGCGCCCTACCCTCTCGTGGCCGCCTTGGCTGCTTCTTGACTTGCACTCCAAGTTCCCTGGATCACGTTCGTTCCAAAAATCACGCTTCCGAAGGTTTCATTCCATTTGGACTCCGTTTGATATTCCTTTTCTTCGAAATACTGAAATAGGCAAAAAACAGCAATATAGGCTGGGCCTGCGGTTAGTAGGTTAGTCCCAAAAATGATATGAATGTGTAAAATAAAGCCCATAGACATCCAAAACAGGTAATATACAATAAAAAATTATAGATACGTTGGAGACGTATCAAGCATCCCCAAGCTTAATTCCTACTCGTCCACGAGTAGGTAAATGATAAAAACAGAATTTTTGATGTGGAATGCTACCTAGCATAATTCTCAATGTAATTTCTCTTTTTGTGGCATGAATGTTCAGATCCAAGTGATTCAAAATAAAAGTTCATATTGACAAAAGAAATAGCAATACTTCAAGCATACTAATAAAAGCAATCATGTCTTCTCAAAATAACATGGCTAAAGAAAGTTCATCCCTACAAAATCATATGGTTAGGCTATGTTTCATTTTTGTCACACAAAGATGTTCCCAACTTCTATACCCCCGATGACAAGCCAAGCAATTGTTTCGTACTTAAATAATCTCAAACTTTTTCAACCTTCACGCAATACATGAGCGTGAGCCATGGATATAGCACTATGGTGGAATAGAATAATGATTGGGGAATGTGTGGAGAAGACAAAAAAGGAGAAAGTCTCACATTGACGAGGATAATCATCGGGCTATGGAGATGCCCATCAATTGATGTCAACATGAGGAGTAGGGATTGCCATGCAACAGATGCACTAGAGATATAGATGAATGAAAGCTCAACAAAAGAAAACTAGTGGGTGTGCATCCAACTTGCTTGCTCACGAAGACCTAGGGCATTTGAGGAAGCCCATCGTAGGAATATACAAGCCAAGTTATATAATGAAAAATTCCCACTAGTATATGAAAGGGACAACATATGAGACTCTCTACATGAAAACATGGTGCTACTTTGAAGCACGATATATATGAGACTCATTACATGAAGAACAAGGTGCTACTTTGAAGCACAAGTGTGGAAAAAGAGATAGTAGCATTACCCCTTTATTTATTTTCTTTTTTTATTTTTTTTCTTTGGCCTTTTTTTGGCCTTTCCCCTTTTTTTATTTTTGGGCAATGCTCTAATAATGATGATCATCACACTTTTATTGATTACAACACATGAATTACAACTCGAAACTAGAACAAGATATGACTCTATATGAATGCCTCCGGCGGTGTACCGGGATGGTGCAATGAATCAAGAGTGACATGTATGAAAATTATGCATGGTGGCTTTGCCACAAATACGATGTCAACTACATGATCATGCAATGGCAATATGACAAAAGTAATGTATGTCATGATGATGATGAACGGAACGGTGGAAAGTTGCATGGTAATATATCTCGGAATGGCTATGGAAATGCCATAAATAGGTAGGTATGGTGGCTGTTTTGAGGAAGATATAAGGAGGTTTATGTGTGATAGAGCGTATCATATCACGGGGTTTGGATGCACCGGCGAAGTTTGCACCAACTCTCAAGGTGAGAAAGGGCAATGCACGGTACCGAAGAGGCTAGCAATGATGGAAAGGTAAAAGTGCGTATAATCCATGGACTCAACATTAGTCAAAAGAACTCATATACTTATTGCAAAAATTTAGAAGTCATCAAAAACCAAGCACTACACGCATGCTCCTAGGGGGGTAGACTGGTAGGAAAAGACCATCGCTCGTCCCCGACCGCCACTCATAAGGATGCACAAGCCAGGTACACTTCATGCTTCAAATTTGTTACACAACTTTAACCATACGTGCATGCTACGGGACTTGCTAACTTCAACACAAGCATTCTTTAAATTCATAATCACCCAACTAGCATGACTTTAATATCACTACCTCCCTATCTCAAAACAATTATCAAGTATCAAGTTGATCATAGCATCCAATTCACTTCCTATGATAGTTTTTATTATACCCAACTTGGATGCTCATCATTCTAGGACCAATTTATAACCATAGCAAATACCATGCTGTTCTAAAATACTCTCAAAATAATATAAGTGAATCATGAGAGATCAACCATTTCTTCAAAATTAATCCACCGCCGTGCTCCCCGGCAACGGCGCCAGAAATACTTCTTGCTACGTCTTGAGCTTGCGTTGGTTTTCCTTGAAGAGGAAAGGGTGATGCAGCACAGTAGCGTAAGTATTTCCCTCAGTTTTTGAGAATCAAGGTAACAATCCAGTAGGAGGCTCCTCAACAAGTCCCACGAACCTACACAAACAAACAAAGAAGTCGCAACCAACATGATAAAGGGGTTGTCAATCCCTTCACGGCCACTTGCGAAAGTGAGATCTGATAGAGATAACATGATAAGATAAATATATTTTTGGTATTTTATAATATTGATGCAGAAAATAAAGATGCAAATAAAAGTAGATTGAAAGCAAATATGATAAAGAATAGACCCCGGGGGTCATAGGTTTCACTAGTGGCTTCTCTCAAGATAGCATAAGTATTATGGTGGGTGAACAAATTACTGTCGAGCAATTGATAGAAAAGCGAATAATTATGATGTTATCTAGGCATGATCATGTATATAGGCATCACGTCCGCAACAAGTAGACCGACTCCTACTTGCATCTACTACTATTACTCCACACATCGACCGCTATCCAGCATGCATCTAGAGTATTAAGTTCATAAGAACAGAGTAACGCATTAAGAAAGATGACATGATGTAGAGGGATAAACTCAAGCAATATGATATAAACCCCATCTTTTTATCCTCGATGGCAACAATACAATACGTGTCTTGCAACCCTTTCTGTCACTGGGTAAGAACACCGCAAGATTGAACCCAAAGCTAAGCACTTATCCCATGGCAAGAAAGATCAATCTAGTAGGCCAAACCAAACCGATAATTCAAAGAGACTTGCAAAGATAACTCAATCATACATAAAAGAATTCAGAGAAGATTCAAATATTATTCATAGATAAACTGGACCATAAACCCACAATTCATCGGATCTTGACAAACACACCACAAAAAGAGATCACATCGAATAGATCTCCACAAGAGAGGGGGAGATCATTGTATTGAGATCCAAAAAGAGAGAAGAAGCCAACTAGGTAATAACTATGGACTCGAAGCTCTGTGGTAAACTACTCACAACTCATAGGAAGGGCTATGGTGTTGATGTAGAAGCCCTCCGTGGTGGAATCCCCCTCCGTCAAAATGACGGCGACGGCTCCAAGATTGTATCTCGCGGATACAGGAAATTACGATGGTGGAAATATTTCTCCGGTGGCTCCCTGGATGTTTTTGGGGTATGTTGGCTTATATAGAAGGAAGAAGTACGTCGGTGCCGCCCGAGGGGCCCACGAGACAGGGGGCGCCCTATAGGGGGGCGCCCTACCCTCTCGTGGCCGCCTCTGCTACTTCTTGACTTGCACTCCAAGTTCCTTGGATCACGTTCATTCCAAAAATCACGCTTCCGAAGGTTTCATTCCATTTGGACTCCGTCTGATATTCCTTTTCTTCGAAATATTGAAATAGGCAAAAAAACAGCAATACGGGCTGGGCCTCCGGTTAGTAGGTTAGTCCCAAAAATGCTATAAATGTGTAAAATAAAGCCCATAGACATCCAAAACAGGTAATATAATAGCATGAAACAATCAAAAATTATAGATACATTGGAGACGTATCAGGCCCCATCTCATCATGTCTGTCGTCACAACACCGTCTTCGGCAGTTTGCAGCTTCTGTCGCTGACATCTGTTAGTAGCTTGCCTCCCTTGCACTGGTCATAGCTTCAGCTCCGCCGGTTGCAGCATTGCCACCGAGCGGTTGGATATTTTGGTGTTGTCGGTTGCAGCATTCGGTGGAGATGGGCGTCGACATTGTAGCGCACGCTGAAGACGGTCGTAGCTTGTGCTATTTCCGGTCACAGCAAAACTCGCTGGTGGTTCCAGCATCCCACACTGCATAAAGTTTGTCGTTCTGCCCCATTGTCATTCGCAGCTGCCCCATTGCAACACTGGTGGGCGCTGGTTCCAGCATTGTTGGGAGCCCATTCCAGCATGCCGAGCACTAGTTCCTGCACATCGGATGCCCCCATTTCAGCATTTGCTGGCGCCAGTTCTAGCAAGTCAGACACGAGAGTGCAACTTTCAGTGCAAGTGGTCGCAACATTGCGCACCATCGGTTCCAACACGCCCAACAACCTCGTTCTAGCATTTGTCAGCATTGGTTCTGGCAAGTCGGGCACGGGGTTGCAGTTTCCCGTGCGGGCGGTCATAGCACCACGCACAACCAATTCCAGCATGATGGGCATCGAGTTGCAACTTCTTTCGTCGTCGGTCGTAGCTCCCCGTGCGGGCGGTCATAGCAACGCACATCGCTAGTCGTAGCTCCCTAATGTGGGTGCTTGCAGCACTACGCACCATTGGGTTGCGGTGTTGGCATCTACTGCTTGTAGCACCACCACTGCTGCAGATCAGGGCACCACTAGCCGCCATCGTCGCTACAACTGTGAAGGGGGAGTTGTGATGAGTGTTTGACCTTGGCTTGTAGTAGCACTCCTAATCCCTTGGAACGGGGATGAGTGCCTCTCACGACAAGAGGCTGCGTGTGGGGAGATTGACCTTGGGTTGCTGGCGGCTATCTCTGATGAGATCTGGGCATGGGTTGCAGGACGCAAGAGGAAGAGAGAGTTGTTGTGTGTGGCACAGAGCGAGGCATCAGTATAGCGAAAAACACGTGAAGGGATAAGGTAGAAGAAAAGCGCGTGGTGTGGTGTGCTCCAACTACACATTGGTTGTGTGTGTGAGCTGTGCGAGCGAGCGACGTGGCGCAGTGTTGAGCGATGGATCAACACGGATCCAACGACCCATGCATGACTGACGGGAGGTTGTGGCCGGTGGACCAAACGAGATAATTTTCATTTTGTTAACATGATATTTTATCATCCCATAAAAAACATGATCTTTTATCCTTCTTGTGTCAGCATAACTTCTTACTATATCTTTTTTTTAATTTTCATCAGGGGAGGAAGGGGAGCCCCTCCACCACCTGAATATATTACGTAAAAGGGGAAGGAGCCCCTGAAGGATCAGTTTTTACAAGGGATACAGAGAATCGAGAACAACATAAGAGAAACAAGTCTCTCACGCGCCTCTAAGCACAGACAGCCAAACATCAACATGAGCGCGATCCTCGGTCCTCAGCCGGCCACGGCAGAGCACCGCATCGTCCTGATAGGCCTTGTATGTAGCAGCAAGGTATAGTGATTCTTCCTGGAAGACGATGGTGTTTTGTCGCTTCCAAAGCCTCCAGCAGCATAGAAGGACGAAGGCAGTTGGCGAGTCAGGACTGATGGCGGGGGACACGTTGAAGCAGTGAAGAGCCCTGACCATAGCACCCTCAGGCGACAGGCCACCCCCCTCGCCAAAACTGCACCACGAAGGGGAACCCAAAGATGAGGTGGTCGGCGGTCTCTAGCTCCGCCTCGCAGCAGGGACACCCGGCCTCCGCTGCCGGGAGGATGGTCTTGCGAAGGAGCACGTCTCGTGTATGAATGTGAACTGCATGAGCAGCCACCCGAAGAACTTGACTCGCGACGGGGCACGGGGCGACCAGAGAAAGGACGCCGATGCCGCGTCCACACCACCAAAGAGAGAGGGCATAAGCACCCCTAGGTGAGAACCCTCCATTTGGGGACGCGCAGAGAGTGGCGATCCGAGCGTCAGGGGCACCCTAGGGGGTACTGCTACCTCTTGAGTATGCGTTGGTTTTTCCCTTGAAGAGGAAAGGGTGATGCAGCAAAGTAGCGTAAGTATTTCCCTTAGTTTTGAGAACCAAGGTATCGATCCAGTAGGAGACGACACACAAGTCACCTATTACCTGCACAAACAATCAAGAACCTTGCAACCAACGCGATAAAGGGGTTGTCAATCCCTTCACGGTCACTCGCAAAAGTGAGATCTAACAGAGATAGTAAGGTAAATATTTTTGGTATTTTTGTTGTATAGATTGGAAAGTAAAGATTGCAAAATAGTAAACGAGATGCGATAAAATAGAAAAGATATGTAATATGATAGGAAAGAGACCCGAGGGCCATAGGTTTCACTAGTGGCTTCTCTCAAGATAGCATGTATTACGGTGGGTGAACAAATTACTGCCGAGCAATTGATAGAAAAGCACATAATTATGAAGATATCTAAGGCAATGATCATGAATATAGGCATCACGTCCGTGTCAAGTAGACCGAAACGATTTTGCATCAACTACTATTACTCCACACATCGACCGCTATCCAGCATGCATCTAGAGTATTAAGTTCATAAGAACAGAGTAACGCATTAAGCAAGATGACATGATGTAGTGGGATAAACTCAAGCAATATGATATAAACCCCATCTTTTATCCTCGATGGCAACAATACAATACGTGCCTTGCAGCCCCTACTATCAATGGGAAATTACACTGCAAGATTGAACCCAAAGCTAAGCACTTCTCCCATTGCAAGAAAGATCAATCTAGTAGGCCAAACTAAATCGATAATTCGAAGAGACTTGCAAATATATCAAATCATGCATATAAGAATTCATAGAAGAACCAAATAATATTCATAGATAATCTTGTTCATAAATACACAATTCATCGGATCTCGGCAAACACACCGAAAAAGAATATTACATTGAACAAATCTCCAAGAACATCGAGGAGAACTTTGTATTGATAATCAAAGAGAGAGAAGAAGCCATCTAGCTAATAACTATGGACCTGAAGGTCTGTGGTAAACTACTCACGCTTCATCGGAGAGGCAATGGTGTTGATGTAAAAGCCCTCCGTGATCGATTCCCCCTCCGGCAGATCGCCGGAAAAGGCCCCAAGATGGGATCTCATGGGTACAGAAGGTTGCGGCGGTGGAAAAGTGGTTTCGTGGTTCCCCCTGATGTTTCTAGGGTATAAGAGTATATATAGGTGAAAGAAGTACGTCGATGGAGCTACAAGGGGCCCACGAGGGTGGGGGCGCGCCTACCCCCCTGGGCGCGCCCTCTTGCCTCGTGGCCTCCTCGTGGCGTTCCAGACTTCAACTTCAAGTCTTCTGGATTGCTTTCGGTCCAAGAAATATCATCGCAAAGGTTTCATTCCGTTTGGACTCCGTTTGTTATTCCTTTTCTGTAAAACTCTAAAATAGGCAAAAAAACAGAAACTGGCACGGGGCCTCTGGTTAATAGGTTAGTCCAAAAAATAATATGAAAGAGCATATTAAAGCCCATTAAACATCCAAAATAGATAATATAATAGCATGGAACAATAAACAATTATAGATACGTTGGAGACGTATCAAGCATCCCCAAGCTTAATTCATGTTCGTCCTCGAGTAGGTAAATGATAAAAACAAAATTTTTGATGTGGAATGCTACCTAGCATATTTATCAATGTAATTTTCTTTATTGTGGCATGAATGTTCTGATCCAAAAGATTCAAGACAAAAGTTTAATATTGAAATAAAAACAATAATACTTCAAGCATACTGATGACCCACAAGTATAGGGGATCTATCGTAGTCCTTTCGATAAGTAAGAGTGTCGAACCCAACAAGGAGCAGAAGGAAATGATACGCAGTTTTCAGTAAGGTTTTCTCTGCAAGCACTGAAATAGTAGGTGATAGATAGTTTTGTGATAAGATAAATAGTAACGAGCAAAAGTAAATAAAGTAAATAAGGTGCAACAAGGTGGCCAATCCTTTATGTAGCAAAGGATAAGCCTGGACAAATTCTAATAATAATGAAGGAGCTCCCGAGGACACATTGGGAATTATCGTCAAGCCAGTTTCATCACGTTCATATGATTCACGTTCGGTACTTTGATAATTTGGTATGTGGGTGGACCGACACTTGGGTACTGCCCTAACTTAGACAAGCATCCTACTTATGATTAACCCCTATTGCAAGCATCCGCAACTACAAAAAGGAGTATTAAGGTAAACCTAACCACAACATTAAACATATGGATCCATATCAACCCCTAACGAAGCAACACATAAACTAGGGTTTAAGCTTCTGTCACTCTAGCAACCCATCATCTACTTATTACTTCCCTATGCCTTCCTCTAGGCCCAAATAATGGTGAAGTGTCATGTAGTCGACATTCACATAACACCACTAGAGGAGAGACAACATACATCTCATCAAAATATCGAACGAATACCAAATTCACATGACTACTAATGGCAAGACTTCACCCATGTCCTCAGGAACTAAAGTAACTACTCACAAAGCATAAGCATGTTCATAATCAGAGGTGTACTAATATGCATTAAGGATCCGAACATATAATCTTCCACCAAGTAAACCAATAAGTATCAACTACAAGGAGTAATCAACACTACTAGCAACCCACAGGTACCAATTTGTGGTTTTGGATACAAGATTGGATACAAGAGATGAACTAGGGTTTGAGAGGAGATGGTGCTGGTGAAGATGTTGATGGAGATTGACCCCCTCCCGATGAGAGGATTGTTGGTGATGACGTTGGTGATGATTTCCCCCTCCCGGAGGGAAGTGTCCCCGGCAGAACAGCTCCGCCAGAGCCCTAGATTGATTCCGCCAAGGTTCCGCCTCGTGGCGGCGGAGTTTTGTCCCGTAAGAGTGCCCACGAATTTCTCCAGGACAAAACCCTTTATATAGCAGAAGATGGTCGCCGGAGGCCCACCAGGGGCCCAAGGAGATAGGAGGGCGCGCCCTATAGGGGGGGGCACCCCCTGTCTCCTGGACAGGGTGTGGGCCCCATGGCCTATTTCTTTTGCTCATAATTCCTTAATAAATCCAAAAAGTGGTTTCGTGGAGTTTCAGGACTTTTGGAGTTGTGCAGAATAGATTTCCAACGTTTGCTCTTTTTCCAGCCAGAATTCCAGCTGCCGGCATTCCCCCTCTTCATGGTAAACCTTGTAAAATAAGAGAGAATAGCCATGAGTATTGAGATATAATGTGTAATAACAACCCATAATGCAATAAATATTGATATAAAAGCATGATGCAAAATGGGCGTATCAACTCCCCCAAGCTTAGACCTCGCTTGTCCTCAAGCGGAAACCGAGATCGAGAAATATGTCCACATGTTTAGAGATAGAGGTGTCGATAAAAATAAAATACGGACATGAGGGCATCATGATCATTCTAATGACAACAACATATATATATAGATTTTGTCATATGATTTCCTATGTTCAAGTAATAAGCAATTCACAATGTCAAGTATGGTTCACAAACTTCATTGGGAACTAACAAACTATAATCTCAGTCATTGAATCAATTGCAATTTATCGTAACATCAGAAAGACTTAATAATAGAGCTTTTCAACAAGATCACATACTCAACTACCTCGTAGTCCCCCATAATTGTTAACACTCACGCAATACTTGTGGTTATAGAGTTTCAGCCGGACACTGAGAAAGATAGGGGCTTATTGTGTTGCCTCCCAACATATTCACCTTTAGGTGATGTCAACAATAATAGCCTATGCCAACTTACATTCAATTTGATATATGTATCATGACCTTTCAAACACGAGGAGCTTGCCAAAGGATAAAATGAAAAAGTGGAAAGGTGAGGATCACCTTGACTCAAGCATAAAGTAAAAACATAAAGTAAAAGATAGGCCCTTCGCAGAGGGAAGCAGAGGTTGTCATGCGCTTTTAGGGTTGGATACAGAAAATCTTAATGCAAAAGAACGTCACTTTGTATTGCCCCTTGTATGTGGACCTTTATTATGCACTCCGTCGCTTTTATTACTTCCACAACAAGTTCGTACAAAGCTTATTTTCTCTGCACTAATAAGTCATGCATATTTAGAGAGCAATTTTTATTGCTTGCACCGATGACAACTTACTTGAAGGATCTTACTCAATCCATAGGTAGGTATGGTGGACTCTCATGGCAAAACTGGGTTTAAGGAAGTTTGGAAGCACAAGTAGTATCTCTACTTGGTGCAAGGAGTTTTGGCTAGCATGAGGAGGAAAGGCAAGCTCAACATGTTCAGAAGGTCACTGACAATATACTTTAACTGAGATGTCGGCAAACATAAACCATTACGTTGTCTTCCTTGTCCAACATCAACTCTTTTAGCATGTCATACTTAATGAGTGCTTCACAATCATAAAAGATGTCCAAGATAATATATCTATATGTGAACCCCTCTTTCCTTATCACTTCCTATTAATTGCAATGATGACCAAGGCTACGTTCATCAACTCTCAACAATTTTTATGCCTCATACTTTCTATGTGTGAAGTTGTCACTATCCATAAGATCAATATGAACTCTTTTGTTCTTTATACTTTCTCAAGATCATAGCAACTTAGCAAAGCCCTTGACTCAACACTAATATTTATTATAGATAGCACACGGACTCACTTACAAAAGAGATCACAAAAAAAACTCAAAACTACTTGATATCAAAACTTTGAACTAATAGATCAAGATACTACTAAAAGGATCGAACTAAATAAAGCGGTAAAGATAGGAGTGTGATGGTGATATGATACCGGGGCACCTCCCCCAAGCTTGGCAGTTGCCAAGGGGAGTGCCCATACCCATGTGATTATTTCTTCTGAGGTGTCGGAGTGGGAATTGTTGCATTTTTCTTCTCTAGCTTGCGTCTGAGGCTAAAGTTTTCCTCCCTCAGATCTTCATTCTCGAGCTCAAGTTTCATTATCTTTTTGCATAGTGTTGCCTTGTTGTCCTGCAAAAAACGTGGTGGGATAGATTGGACCTTAGCGAGGCTTGACTTCTTGAACTCCACATGCATATCACCAGGTTGAGGAAGTGGATCATCCTCTTCATCGGAGCTTGTATCCTCCTTCCTCTTTGGATCATAGTCTTCTTCTTCCTCTGTGGTCCAGCCATAATGTTCCATATCTGCATATACTTTTGGATTTGCAATATAATCAGCCACGTAACTCTCTCCCTCTGAATCTTGGGACGACATCTTGTTCCGAATCTGCAACAGGAACAGCTCGAAACGAAAACAGAGGATATTTGCGTGGTACGGTGGCCAAAATCTTTGGGAGTATATATAATGAATTTTTACTGACCAAAATACGTAACATACAAGAAAACGGAGTCTGGGAGGCACACGAGGTGCCCACGAGACAGGGGGGCGCGCCCTATAGGGGGGCGCACCCTCCTCTCTCGTGGGAGCCTCGTGTCCCTTTCGGACTACTTCTTTCTTCCTAAAATTCTTTAATAATCCAAAACTAATGAAAATTGCCTTTAGAGTCGTTTTGGAGTCGGTATACTTACCGTACCACGTACCTATGCCTTTTCGGAGTCTAGGACGTTCTGGAAAGTGTCTCTTATGTACTCCTATGGGGTTATGGTTTCAATAATATTAGTTTCAACATTGATAGGGTTACCTGAAATATAATGCTTAATTCTTTGACCATTAACCACCCTAGGATTTGTGCCTTCAAATTTGTTAATTTTTATAGCACCGGAACGATAGACCTCCTCGATAACGTAGGGACCTTCCCATTTTGAGAGAAGTTTTCCTGTGAAAAATCTTAAACGAGAGTTGAATAATAACACATAATCTCCTACGTTAAACTCACGCTTTTGTATCCTTTTATCATGCCAGCGTTTGACTTTTTCTTTGAAGAGCTTGGCATTCTCATAAGCTTGGGCTCTCCATTCATCAAGTGAGCTAATATCAAACAACCTCTTCTCACCGACAAGTTTGAAGTCATAATTGAGCTCTTTAATAGCCCAATATGCTTTATGTTCAAGTTCAAGAGGTAAATGACATGCTTTTCCATAAACCATCTTATATGGAGACATACCCATAGGATTTTTGTATGCAGTTCTATAGGCCCATAATGCATCATCAAGTTTTTTGGACCAATTCTTTCTAGATCTATTCACAGTCTTTTGCAAAATTAATTTGAGCTCTCTATTGCTCAACTCTACTTGACCACTAGACTACGGGTGATAAGGAGATGCAATTCTATGATTGACATCGTATTTAGCAAGCATTTTACGGAAGGCACCATGAATAAAGTGTGAACCACCATAAGTCATAAGATATCTAGGGACTCCAAACCTTGGAAAAATTACTTCTTTAAGCATTTTAATAGAAGTGTTATGATCAGCACTACTAGTTGGAATAGCTTCTACCCACTTAGTAACGTAATCAACAGCAACTAAAATATGTGTATAACCATTGGAAGCAGGAAAAGGTCCCATATAATCAAAGCCCCAAACATCAAACGGTTCAATAACAAGAGAATAACTCATAGGCATTTCTTGACATCTACTAATGTTACCTATTCTTTGGCATTCATCACAGGATATGACAAACTTACGAGCATCTTTGAAAAGAGTAGGCCAATAGAAACCAGATTGTAGTACCTTGTGTGCAGTTCTATCTCCAGCATGATGTCCTCCATAGGATTCAGAGTGACACTTGCGTAGGATTTGTTCCTGTTCATGCTCAGGCACACAACGTCTAATAATACCATCTACTCCTTCTTTATAAAGGTGTGGATCATCCCAGAAGTAATGTCTTAAATCATAGAAGAACTTTTTCTTTTTCTGGTATGTGAAACTAGGCGGTATATATTTAGCAACAATGTAATTAGCATAGTCAGCATACCAAGGAGCAGTACGAGAAGCATTGACAACCGCTAATTGTTCATCAGGAAAACTATCATTAATAGGCAGTGGGTCATCAAGAACATTCTCTAACCTAGACAAGTTGTCTGCAACGGGGTTCTCAGCTCCCTTTCTATCAATAATATGCAAGTCAAATTCTTGGAGCAAGAGAACCCATCTAATAAGTCTAGGTTTAGCATCTTTCTTTTCCATAAGATATTTAATAGCAGCATGATCGATGTGAATAGTAACTTTGGAATCAACAATATAAGGTCTAAACTTATCACATGCAAACACAACTGCTAAGAATTCTTTTTCAGTGGTAGCATAATTTCTCTGGGCAGTATCAAGAGTCTTACTAGCATAATGGATAACATTCAATTTCTTATCGAATATTTTCCCTAAAACAGCACCTACAGCATAATCACTAGCATCACACATAATTTCAAAAGGTAAATTCCAATCAGGTGGCTGAACAATAGGTGTTGTGATCAATGCTATCTTAAGTGTTTCAAATGCGTCTACACAATCATCATCAAAGACAAAAGGAATATCTTTTTGCAATAAATTAGTCAGCGACCTAGAGATTTTAGATAAGTCCTTAATGAACCTCCTATAAAAACCAGCATGACCAAGGAAACTTCTTATACCCGGCATCTTTTCAATAGCATCAACTTTGGCTTTATCAACTTCAATACCCCTCTCAGAGATCTTGTGCCCCAATACAATGCCTTCATTAACCATAAAGTGACACTTTTCCCAATTCAGGACGAGACTAGTGTCTTCCATCTCTGCAAAACTCGATCAAGGTTGCTCAAACAATCATCAAAAGAGGATCCATAGACGGAGAAATCATCCATGAATACCTCACAAATCTTTTCACAAAAATCGGAAAATATAGCCATCATGCATCTTTGAAAGGTAGCAGGTGCATTACATAAACCAAAAGGCACACGTCTATAAGCAAAAGTACCAAAAGGGCAGGTAAAGGTAGTTTTAGATTGATCCCCTACTGACACAGGTATTTGAGAGAAACCAGAATAACCATCTAGAAAGCAAAAAATGTGTGTGTTTGGATAGCCTTTCTAGCATTTGATCAATGAAAGGTAAAGGGTAATGATCTTTCTTAGTAGCTTTATTTAACTTACGAAAATCAATTACCATCCTATAGCCTGTAATAATTATTTGCGGGATCAATTCATCTTTATCATTAGGAACAACGGTAATACCTCCCTTTTTAGGGACACAATGGACAGGGCTTACCCATTCACTATCAGCAACGGGATAAATAATACCTGCCTCAAGGAGTTTTAAGATCTCCTTTCTTACCACTTCCTTCATTTTGGGATTTAATCGTCTTTGAGGATCTCTAACAGGTTTGGCATCTTTCTCCACTGAAATTTTGTGCTGACATAATGTGGGACTAATGCCCTTGAGATCATCCAGGTTATATCCAATAGCAGCTCGGTGCTTCTTCATAGTTTTCAATAATCTTTCTTCTTCTTTCTCTGACTCCTTACCATCGTCGGAACCCCAATCTTCAGAGTTGCGTTTAATTCTTTCCAATAAGTCCCATTTGAAATTAATAGTCTTCAGCATATAGGAACCAGCACAGGAAGTATCGAGCAAGTTGGGATTATCAAGAGAAAGCCGAGCATAAAAATTCTGAATAATCATTTCCCGAGAGAGCTCATGATTGGGGCATGAATATAACATTGACTTATGCCTCCCCCAAGCTTGAGCGATGCTTTCTCCTTCGCGAGGCTAGAAATTATATATGTAATTACGATCACGATGAACAAGATGCATATGATAGAACTTCTGGTGAAATTCCAATTTCAATCGCTTATAATTCCAAGATCTCGTATCATCACATAGCCTATACCATGTCATTGCATCTCCCTTCAAAGATAAAGGGAAGACCTTCCTTTTGAAAACATCATCGGGAATACCTACAAGCTTAAATAATCCACAAACTTCATCGACAAAGATAAGGTGTAAGTCGGGATGCAAAGTTCCGTCTCCTGCAAAAGGATTAGCTAGCAGTTTTTCTATCATACCCGAAGGAATCTCAAAGTGAATATTTTCATAAAGTTCAATAGGTTGAGGAGCATCTCTTTGCTCCTCTGGTTGGGGTGAAGATACCCCAAACAAGCCACTCAAAGGATTAGTTTCCATAGTGACAAGTAACAGAAAATTTCAGCACACTATATAAATGTTTCCTTACCAAGTTCCACTCACCAAGAGCGCTACGCTCCCCGGCAACGGCGCCAGAAAAGAGTCTTGATGACCCACAAGTATAGGGGATCTATCGTAGTCCTTTCAATAAGTAAGAGTGTCGAACCCAATGAGGAGCAAAAGGAAACGGTAAGCAGTTTTTAGTAAGGTTTTCTCTGCAAGCACTGAAATAGTAGGTGATAGATAGTTTTGTGATAAGATAAATAGTAACGAGCAAAAGTAAATAAAGTAAATAAGGTGCAGCAAGGTGGCCCAATCCTTTATGTAGCAAAGGATAAGCCTGGACAAATTCTAATAATAATGAAGGAGCTCCCGAGGACACATTGGGAATTATCGTCAAGCCAGTTTCATCACGTTCATATGATTCGCGTTCGGTACTTTGATAATTTGATATGTGGGTGGACCGACACTTGGGTACTGCCCTAACTTGGACAAGCATCCTACTTATGATTAACCCCTATTGCAAGCATCCGCAACTACAAAAAGGAGTATTAAGGTAAACCTAACCACAACATTAAACATATGGATCCATATCAACCCCTAACGAAGCAACGCATAAACTAGGGTTTAAGCTTCTGTCACTCTAGCAACCCATCATCTACTTATTACTTCCCTATGCCTTCCTCTAGGCCCAAATAATGGTGAAGTGTCATGTAGTCGACATTCACATAACACCACTAGAGGAGAGACAACATACATCTCATCAGAATATCGAACGAATACCAAATTCACATGACTACTAATGGCAAGACTTCACCCATGTCCTCAGGAACTAAAGTAACTACTCACAAAGCATAAGCATGTTCATAATCAGAGGTGTACTAATATGCATTAAGGATCCGAACATATAATCTTCCACCAAGTAAACCAATAAGTATCAACTACAAGGAGTAATCAACACTACTAGCAACCCACAGGTACCAATTTGTGGTTTTGGATACAAGATTGGATACAAGAGATGAACTAGGGTTTGAGAGGAGATGGTGCTGGTGAAGATGTTGATGGAGATTGACCCCCTCCCGATGAGAGGATCGTTGGTGATGACGTTGGTGATGATTTCCCCCTCCCGGAGGAAGTGTTCCCGGTAGAACAGCTCTGCCAGAGCCCTAGATTGATTCCGCCAAGGTTCCGCCTCGTGGCGGCGGAGTTTCATCCCGTAATCTTTCCCACGAATTTTTCCAGGACAAAACCCTTCATATAGCAGAAGATGGTCGCCGGAGGCCCACCAGGGGGCCCAGGAGATAGGGGGCGCGCCCTATAGGGGGGGGTGCCCCCTGTCTCCTGGACAGGGTGTGGGCCCCCTAGCCTATTTCTTTTGCTCATAATTCCTTAATAAATCCAAAAAGTGGTTTCGTGGAGTTTCAGGACTTTTGGAGTTGTGCAGAATAGATTTCCAACGTTTGCTCCTTTTCCAGCCAGAATTCCAGCTGCCGGCATTCCCCCTCTTCATGGTAAACCTTGTAAAATAAGAGAGAATAGCCATGAGTATTGAGATATAATGTGTAATAACAGCCCATAATGCAATAAATATTGATATAAAAGCATGATGCAAAATGGATATATCACATACTAACAAAGCAATCCTGTCTTCTCAAAATAACATGGCCAAAAAGAGCTATCCCTACAAAATCATATAGTCTGGTTATGCTCTATCTTCATCACACAAAGTATTTAATCATGCACAACCCCGATGACAAGCCAAGCAATTGTTTCATACTTTTGATGTTCTCAAACTTTTTCAATCTTCACGCAATACATGAACGTGAGCCATGGACATAACACTATATGTGGAATTAGAATGGTGGTTGTGGAGAAGACAAAAAAGGAGAAGATAGTCTCACATCAACTAGCCATATCAACGGGCTATGGAGATGCCCATTAATAGATATCAATGTGAGTGAGAAGGGATTACCACACAACGGATGCACTAGTGCTGTAAGTGTATGAAAGCTCAACAAAAGAAACTAAGTGGGTGTGCATCCAACTTGCTTGCTCACGAAGACCTAGGGCATTTGAGGAAGCCCATCATGGGAATGTACAAGCCATGTTCTTTAATGAAAAATTCCCACTAGTATATGAAAGTGACAACATAGGAGACTTTCTATCATGAAGATCATGGTGCTACTTTGAAGCACAAGTGAGGTAAAAGGATAATAGCATTGCCCCTTCTCTCTTTTTCTCTCATTTTTTATTTTTTATTTGGGCCTTTTCTATTTTTTTATGGCCTCTTTTTTTTCTTTTTTCTTTTTTTTTCCGTCCGGAGTCTCATCCCAACTTGTCGGGGAATCATAGTCTCCATCATCCTTTCCTCACTGGGACAATGCTCTAATAATGAAGATCATCACACTTTATTTATTTACAACTCAAGAATTACAACTCGATACTTAGAACAAAATATGACTCTATGTGAATGCCTCCGGCGGTGTCCCGGGATGTGCAATGATTCAAGAGTGACATGTATGAAAAATTATGAATGGTGGCTTTGCCACAAATACGATGTCAACTACATGATCATGCAAGGCAATATGACAATGATGGAGCGTATCATAATCAACGGAACGGTGGAAAGTTACATGGCAATATATCTCGGAATGGCTATGGAAATGCCATAATAGGTAGGTATGATGGCTGTTTTGAGGAAGGTAATGGTGGGTGTATGTTATCAGCGAGAGTTGCACGGTACTAGAGAGCCTAGCAATGGTGGAAGGGTGAGAGTGCGTATAATCCATGAACTCAACATTAGTCATAAAGAGCTCATATACTTATTGCAAAAATCTATTAGTTATCAAAACAAAGTACTACACTCATGCTCCTAGGGGAAGGGTTGGTAGGACTTAATCATCGCGCGATCCCGACCTCCACTCATAAGGAAGACAATCAATAAATAAATCATGCTCCAACTTCATCACATAATGGTTCACCATACGTGCATGCTACGGGAATCACAAACTTTAACACAAGTACCTCTAAAATTCACAACTACTCTACTAGCATGACTCTAATATCACCATCTTCATATCTCAAAACAATCATAAAGAATCAAACTTCTCATAGTATTCAATGCACTTTATATGAAAGTTTTTATTATACCCATCTTGGATGCCCATCATACTAGGACTAATTTATAACCAAAGCAAATTACCATGTTGTTATAAAAGACTCTCAAAATAATATAAGTAAAGCATGAGAGTTCAACAAATCTATAAAATAAAACCACCGCCATGCTCTAAAAAGATATAAGCGAAGCACTAGAGCAATATTGTCTAGCTCAAAAGATATAAGTGAAGCACATAGAGTATTCTAATAAATTCAAGTTCATGCATGTCTCTGCCAAAAGGTGTGTACAACAAGGATGATTGTGGTAAACTAAAAAGCAAAGACTCAAATCATACAAGACGCTCCAAGCAAAACACATATCATGTGGTGAATAAAAATATAGCCTCAAGTAAAGTTACCGATAGACGAAGATGAAAGAGGGGATGCCTTCTGGGGCATCCCCAAGCTTAGGCTTTTGGTTGTACTTGGATTTTACCTTGGGGTGTCTTGGGCATCCCCAAGCTTAGGCTCTTGCCACTCCTTATTCCAAAGTCCATCAAATCTTTACCCAAAACATGAAAACTTCACAACACAAAACTTCAACAGAAAATCTCATGAGCTCCGTTAGTATAAGAAAATAAACCACTACTTTAAGGTACTGTAATGAACTCATTATTTATTTATATTGGTGTTAATCCTACTATATTCCAACTTCTATATGGTTCATACCCCCCGATACTACTCATAGATTCATCAAAATAAGCAAACAACGCACGAAAAACAGAATCTGTCAAAAACAGAACAGTCTGTAGCAATCTGTAATTTTCGAATACTTATGTAACTCTAAAAATTCTGAAATAAACTGGTGGATGTGAGTAATGTGTATATTAATCTCCTGAAAAAATAATCAACCTAAAATCACTCTTCTGTAAAAAAATAACAGCTATTCTCGTGAGCGCAAAAGTTTCTGTTTTTTACAGCAAGATCGCAAAGACTTCACCCAAGTCTTCCCAAAGGTTCTACTTGGCACAAACACTAATTAAAACATAAACCCATATCTAAACATAGGCTATATGAATTATTTATTACTAAACAGGAGCAAAAATCAAAGAACAAAAATAAAATTGGGTTGCCTCCCAACAAGCGCTATCGTTTAACGCCCCTATCTAGGCATTGATAATTTCGATGATGCTCACAATGAAAGACAAGAATTGAAGCACAAAGAGAGCATCACAAAACATGTGACAAACAAGTTTAAGTCTAACATGCTTCCTATGCATAGGGATTTTATAAGCAAACAAATTATCAAGACAAGCAAAATCTACCATATGCAAGGAAGAAGAAAGAGACGATAGCAATCTCAACATGAAGAGATGTAATTTAGTAACATGAAATTTTCTACAACCATATTTTCCTCTCTCATAATAATTATATGTAGGATCATAAGAAAATTCAACAATATAGCTACCACATAACATATTCTCAACACGATCCACATGCATGCAAAGTTGACACTCTTCCAAAATAGTGGGATTAACATTAACTAAAGTCATGACCTCTCCAAACCCACTTTTATCAAACATTTCATAAGATTGAACATTATCCAAATATTTGGGATCTAAAGTTTACACTTACAAACCCACTTTGAATATTATTGCAAACATTATTATCAATCCCATATTCATCAACAGGCTTAAATAAACTTTCAACATCATTAGAAGAATTACCCCAATCATGATCATTGCAACAAGTAGTGGACATAGCAAAACTAGCATCCCCAAGCTTAGGGTTTTGCATATTATTAGCACAATTGACATCAATAGAATTTATAGTAAAATCATTGTAATCATGCTTTTTATTCAAAGATCTATTGTGAATCACTTCATAAAGCACTTCATCACAATTTCCAGATTCACGAATTTCAAGCAAAACCTCATAAAGATAATCTAGTGCATTCAAATCACTAGGAATCGGTTCATCATAATTGGATATCTTAAAAAGATTAGCAAGTGGATGCGGATCCATAAACTTTTAGCAAGTCAAGATGCAAGCAAAAAGAAGGCACATGGTAACACAAGCGAACAAAAGATCGAACGGAAGGAAGGCAAAGAAAAGGCAAAGGTTTTCGAAAATCGTTTTAGAAGTGGGGGAGAGGAAAACGAGAGGCGAATGGCAAATAATGTAATGCAAGGGAGAAGAGTTTATGATGGGTACTTGGTATGGCTAGACTTGGCGTAGATCTCCCCGGCAACAGCGCCAGAAATCCTTCTTGCTACCTCTTGAGCATGCGTTGGTTTTTCCCTTGAAGAGGAAAGGGTGATGCAGCAAAGTAGCATAAGTATTTCCCTCAATTTTGAGAACCAAGGTATCAATCCAGTAGGAGACAACACACAAGTCACCTAGTACCTGCACAAACAATCAAGAATCTTGCAACCAACGCGATTAAGGGGTTGTAAATCCCTTCACGGTCACTCGCAAAAGTGAGATCTAATAGAGATAGTAAGGTAAAATATTTTTGGTATTTTTATTGTATAGATTGGAAAGTAAATATTGCAAAATAGTAAACGAGATGCGATAAAATAGAAAAGAGATGTAATATGATAGGAAAGAGACCCGGAGGCCATAGGTTTCACTAGTGGCTTCTCCCAAGATAGCATGTATTACGGTGGGTGAAAAAATTACTGTCAAGCAATTAATAGAAAAGCTCATAATTATGAAGATATCTAAGGCAATGATCATGAATATAGGCATCACATCCGTGTCAAGTAGAGTGAAACGATTCTGCATCAACTACTATTACTCCACACATAGACCGCTATCCAGCATGCATCTAGAGTATTAAGTTCATAAGAATGGAGTAACGCATTAAGCAAGATGACATGATGTAGAGGGATAAACTCAAGCAATATGATATAAACCCCATCTTTTTATCCTCGATGGCAACAATACAATACGTGCCTTGTTGTCCCTACTATCACTGGGAAAGGACACCGCAAGATTGAACCCAAAGCTAAGCACTTCTCCCATTGCAAGAAAGATCAATATAGTAGGCCAAACTAAACGGATAATTCGAAGAGACTTGCAAAGATATCAAATCATGCATATAAGAATTCAGAGAAGAACCAAATAATATTGATGGATAATCTTGTTCATAAATACACAATTCATCGGATCTCGGCAAACACACTGCAAAAGAATATTACATCGAATAGATCTCCAAGAACATCGAGGAGAACTTTGTATTGAGAATCAAAGAGAGAGAAGAAGCCATCTCGCTAATAACTATGGACCGAAGGTATGTGATAAACTACTCACGCTTCATCGGAGAGGCAATGGTATTGATGTAAAATCCCCCCGTGATCGATTCCCCCTCCGGCAGATCACCAAAAAAGGCCCCAAGATGGGATCTCACGGGTACAGAAGGTTGCGGCGGTGGAAAGTGGTTTCGTGGCTCCCCTGATGTTTCTAGGGTATAAGAGTATATGTAGGCGAAAGAAGTACATCGGTGGAGCTATGAGGGCCCCACGAGGGTGGGGGCACACCTACCCCCCTGGGCGTGCGCTCCTGCCTCGTGGCCTCCTCGTGGCGTTCCAGACTTCAACTCCAAGTCTTCTGGATTGCTTTCGATCCAAGAAAGATCATCGCGAAGGTTTAATTCCGTTTGGGCTCCGTTTGGTATTCCTTTTCTGCAAAACTCTAAAATAGGAAAAAAAAACAGAAACTGGCATTGGGCCTCTGGTTAATAGGTTAGTCCCAAAAATAATATAAAAGAGCATATTTAAGCCCATTAAACATCCAAAACAGATAATATAATAGCACGGAACAATCAAAAATTATAGATATGTTGGAGACGTATCAGGTACCCCTCCATCAGCCGCTGGATGGCAGCGCACTCTCCGGCAGCCAGAGGGGTGAGCCGGGGCACCAGTAGAGCACGCACCCCCCCCCCCGCCGATGGGCCGCCCAAATGGTGACCTCCGAGCAGGCAGCATGAGTGAACAAGGCGGGAAAGCCACCCGCAACAGCCCGCAGGGGAGCCAACGATCATGCCAGAATGAGTTCACCCGCCCATCGCCTACCTCCACCTTGGTGAGCGCCCGATACATGGGCAGGAGCTTCAGGAGAGCACTCTAGTGCTCACCTTCATGGGGGGAGCGGCCAGGGCCCAAGAGAGACCTCCCATCCAACTGATCCCAAATCCAGGAAGCCCATCTCGATGGCACGCGGGAATGAAGACGATGTAGAATTTCGAGGAGGAGGCAGTCATTTTGAACCCCAAGATCCCGCACTCCAAGCCCGCCCATGACTCTAGACCGTCAAACCCGATCCCAGGTGTCATGGAATTAACACGTCAGATGTCCTAACGTAAGGAATTAGTCTTGGAGCCATCGCAATGAGATTATCTTAAAGGGGTTAAATCGAACAAAGGACACAGGGAGTTTATACTGGTTCGGCCCCTTGCGGTGAAGGTAAAAGCCTACGATCCAGTTGTGGTGGAATTGATGGGGTTTCGATGACCAGGGAGCGAATCCGCTTTGCCTGGCTCTCGAGTTGTTATGTGTTGTCCCTAAACCGCTGGGTCATCCCTTTATATACACAGGTTGACGCCCGTCGGTCTACAGAGTCCCGAGGCTGGTTCATAACATGTCTGGCTCGGTATCTACTCTTTCCTGTCTTACATTACAAGTTACACACCTATGGAGGTTTATGTCTATGGTCCCTAACCCGCCTCTAGGCTTTGGGCTCCTTTGTCAGGTATCCTCCATAAGTTGCCATCTTCTTGCTACGTCTTGAACTAGCGTTGGTTTTCCCCGAAGAGGAGAGGGTGATGCAGCAAGTGTAGCGTAAGTATTTCCCTCAGTTTTTGAGAACCAAGGTATCAATCCAGTAGGAGGCTCCTCAAAAGTCCCACGCACCTACACAAACAAACTGAGAACTCGCAACCAACGCAATAAAGGGGTTGTCAATCCCTTCACGGCCACTTGCGAAAGTGAGATCTAATAAAGATAGTATGATAAGATAGATATATTTTTGGTATTTTATAATATAGATGCAAGAAAGTAAAGATGCAAATAAAAGTAGATTGAAAGCAAATATGATAAGAGATAGACCCGTGGGCCATAGGTTTCACTAGAGGCTTCTCTCGAGAGCATAAGTATTATGGTGGGTGAACAAATTATTGTCAAGCAATTGATAGAAAAGCGAATAATTATGACGTTATCTAAGCATGATAATGTATATAGGCATCACATCCAAAACAAGTAGACCGACTCCTGCCAGCATCTACTACTATTACTCCACACATCGACCGCTATCCAGCATGCATCTAGAGTATTAAGTTCATAAGAACGGAGTAACACATTAAGCAAAATGATATGATGTAGAGGGATAAACTCATGCAATATGATATAAACCCCATCTTGTTATCCTCGATGGCAACAATACAATACGTGTCTTGCAACCCTTTCTGTCACTGGGTAAGAACACCGCAAGATTGAACCCAAAGCTAAGCACTTCTCCCATGGCAAGAAAGATCAATCTAGTAGGCCAAACCAAACCGATAATTTGAAGAGACTTGCAAAGATAACTCAACCATACATAAAAGAATTCAGAGAATATTTAATTAATAACCATAGATAAATCTGAACATAAACTCACAATTCATCGGATTTTGACAAACACACCGCAAAAAGAGATTACATCGAATAGATCTCCACAAGAGAGGGGGAGAACATTGTATTGAGATCCAAAAAGAGAGAATAAGCCATCTAGATAATAACTATGGACCCGTAGGTCTGAGGTAAACTACTCACAACTCATAGGAGGGGCAAGGATGTTGATGTAGATGCCCTCCATGGTCGATTCCCCCTCAGGCAGAAAACCGGCAAAGGCTCCAAGATGGGATCTCGCGGATACAGAAAGTTACTGTGGTGGAAATTGTGTTTCGTGGTGCCCCTGGATGTTTTTGGGGTCCGTAGGCATATATAGGAGGAAGAAGTACGTCGGTGGACGCCCGAGGGGCCCACGAGACAGGGGCGCGCGCCCTACAGGGGGGGCCTCCTATCTTGTGGAGGCTCCGGCTGTTTCTTGACTTGTACTCCAAGCTCTCCGGATCAGATTTGTTCCAAAAATCATGCTCCCGAAGGTTTCATTCCGTTTGGACTCCGTTTGATATTCCTTTTCTTCGAAATACTGAAATAGGCAAAAAAACAGCAATACGGGCTGGGCCTCCGGTTAGTAGGTTAGTCCCAAAAATGATATAAATATGTAGAATAAAGCCCATAAGAATCCAAAATAGGTAATATAATAGCATGGAACAATAAAAAATTATAGATACGTTGGAGACGTATCAAGCATCCCCAAGCTTAATTCCTGCTCGTCCTCGAGTAGGTAAATGATAAAAAGAGAACTTTTGATGTGGAATGCTACCTAGCATAATTCATAATGTAATTTTCTTTCATTGTGGCATGAATGTTCAGATCCAAGTAATACAAAATAAAAGTTCATATTGAAAAAAGAAATAGTAATACTTCAAGCATACTAAGCAAGTAATCATGTCTTCTCGAAATAGCATGGCCAAAAGAAAGTTGTCCCTACAAAATCATATAGTCTGGCTAAGCTCTATCTTCATCACACAAAGTATTTAATCATGCACAACCCCAATGACGAGCCAAGAAATTGTTTCATACTTTAATAATCTCAAACTTTTTCAACTTTCACGCAATACATGAGCGTGAGCCATGGACATAGCACTATATGTGGAATAAAACGGTGGTTGTGGAGAAGACAAAAAGGAGAAGATAGTCTCACATCAACTAGGCGTATCAATGGGCTATGGAGATGCCCATTAATAGATATCAATGTGAGTGAGTAGGGATTGCCATGCAACGGATGCACTAGAGCTAAAAATATATGAAAGCTCAACAAAAGGAAACTAGTGGGGTGCATCCAACTTGCTTGCTCACGAAGACCTAGGGCATTTTGAGGAAGCCCATGATTGGAATGTACAAGCCAAGTTCTATAATGAAAAATTCCCACTAGTAAATGGAAGTGACAACATATGAGACTCTCTATCATGAAGATCATGGTGCTACTTTGAAGCACAAGTGTGGTAAAAGGATAGTAGCATTGTCCGTTCTCTCTTTTTCTCTCTTTTTTTGGGCCTTTTCTCTTTTTTTATGGCCTCTTTTTTTTCGTCCGGAGTCTCATCCCGACTTATGGGGTAATCATAGTCTCCATCATCCTTTCCTCACTGGGATAATGCTCTAATAATGATGATCATCACACTTTTATTTTTTTACAACTCAACAATTACAACTCAATACTTAGAACAAAATATGACTCTATATGAATGCCTCCAGTGGTATACCAGGATATGCAATGAATCAAGAGTGACATGTATGAAAGAATTATGAACGGTGGCTTTGCCACAAATATAATGTCAACTACATGTTCATGCAAAAAGCAATATGACAGAAGTAATATGTGTCATATGAATGGAACGGTGGAAAGTTGCATGGCAATATATCTCGGAATGGCTATGGAAATGCCATAATAGGTGGGTATGGTGGCTGTTTTGAGGAAGGAGTATGGTGGGTGTATGGTACCGGCGAAAGTTGCACGATACAATTAAGGCTGGCAATAATGGAGGGGTGAAAGGAGTGCGTATAATCCATGGACTCAACATTAATCAAAAGAACTCATATACTTGTTGTAAAAATTTAGAAGTCATCAAAAACCAAAGCACTACACACATGCTCCTAGGGGGATATATTGGTAGGAAAAGACCATCACTCGTCCCCGACTGCCACTCATAAGGAAGACAATCAATAAATAAAATTGTGCTCCAACTTCATCACAAAGCGGTTCACCATACGTGCATGCTACGGGAATCACAAACTTCAACTCAAGCATTCTTTAAATCCATAACCACCCAACTAGCATGACTTTAATATTACTACCTCCATATCTCAAAACAATTATCAAGCATCAAATTGATCATAGCATCCAATTCAATTTCTATGATAGTTTTTATTATACCCAACTTGGATGCTCATCATTCTAGGACCAAATTAAAACCATAGAAAATACCATGATGTTCTAAGAGAATCTCAAAATAATATAAGTGAAGCATGAGAGACTAGCAATTTATATAAAATTAATCCACCACCATGCTCTAAAAGATATAAGTGAAGCACTAGAGCAAAAACTATCAAGCTCAAAAGATATAAGTGAAGCACATAGAGTATTCTAGCAAATTCTAATCAAATAGGCTTCTCCAAAAATGTGTGTTACAGCAAGGACAATTGTGGTAAACTAACAAGCAAAGACCAATATAATACACGACGCTCCAAGCAAAACACATATCATGTGGTGAATAAAAATATAGCTCCAAGTAAAGTTATCGATGAACGAAGACGAAAGAGGGGATGCCTTCCCGGGGCATCCCCAAGCTTAGGCTTTTGGCTATTCTTGAATATCTTGGGGTGCCATAAGCATCCCCAAGCTTAGGCTCTTGCCACTCTTTATTCCATAGTCCATAAAAGCTTTATCCAAAACTTGAAAACTTCACAACACAAAACTCAACAGGAAATCTTATAAGCTTTGTTAGTGAAAGAAAACAAAATCACCACATAAGGTACTGCAATGAACTCATTCTTTATTTATTTTGGTGTTAAACCTACTTTATTCCAACTTCCTTATGGTTTATAAACTAATTTATTAGCCATAGATGCATTGAAATAAGCAAACAACACATGAAAAACAGAATCTGTCAAAAACAGAACAGTCTGTAGCAATCTGTAACTAACGCAAACTTCTGGAACTCTACAAATCTTACCAAAATAGGACGTACTGGAAAAAACATTTATTGATCAGAAGCAAAAGGAATCAACGAAAAATCTATTTTCTGTGATTTATTGATTTTTTTCTCGTGAGCGCAAAGTTTCTGTTTTTCAGCAGAATCAAATCAACCATCATCATAGTTTATCCTATAGGTTCTACTTGGCACAAACACTAAACAAAAGATAAAAACACATCTAAACAGAAAGTAGAAACAAATTTTAACACTAAACAGGAACAAAAACAAAGAACATAAAGAAAATTGGGTTGCCTCCCAACTAGCGCTATCGTTTAACGCCCCTAGCTAGGCATAAAAGCAAGGATAGATCTAAGTAGTGCCATCTTTGGTGGGCAATTCTTCAATGAGGCATCTATATTTCTTAGAAATTTCTTTCTTTCTAGTAATTATCAAACTCTTAGGCACAAGATCGAAAAATTCATTCATAGCAAATGGTTCCTTAATGATGGCAAAAAGATTAGGATGAACACATATAGATTTAAGATCCGTAGTTTCCTTACTAGATGATTCATGCTTACTCTTAGGAACATAAGTAAGCTTGGGTTTTTGAGTAGAAGAACTTGGAGTGTTTTGAATGGAAGAAAAAGCGGTTCCCAAATTGGTAATGATACCCTCAAGTTTATCGGTTCTTGTGGAATCTAGATTTATTGTCTTGTTAACTATGGGTTCTTTTTCTTTAATATTTTTGAAAGTCGTTCCTACCTTAGATCCATATGGGGTAATTTGATTGTGGACCTTTTTATCAAGATTTTCAATTGATTCAAAGGTAGCAACTTTATTCTCAATAATTTCAAGTCTTTGCATAACATGCTCCAAAGTTAACATAGTTCCATTAATCAAAGGAGGTGGTGAGCCAAATAAATCCATTAAAGCATTGCAAGAATCAAAAGTATGGCTACCCAAGAAATTCCCTCCGGTAATGGTATCCAAGGATATATCTAAACCAAGGATTGGCACCTACATAAAAATTACGAAGAAGAACTGAAGTAGATTGCTTCCTGGTAGATCTATTTTGAGCATTGCAAATTCTATACCAAGCGTCTTTTAGATTTTCTCCCCCCCCCCCTTTGCTTAAAATTCAGAACTTCATTTTCGGGAGATAACGGAGAAGATAAGAGACTAGTCATAATGACAAGGTGAACGGACTAACACACGAGCAAACAAAAAGGCAAACAAAGAGAGAGGAGGAGATTGGGAAAGAGAGGGTGAATAAAACGGCAAGGGTGAAGTGGGGGAGAGGAAAACGAGAGGCAAATGGCAAATAATGTAAATGCGAGGGAGATGAGTTTGTGATGGATACTTGGTATGTCTTGACTTGAGCGAAGACCTCCCCGACAATGGCGCCAGAAATCCTTCTTGCTACATCTTGAGCTAGCGTTGGTTTTCCCCGAAGAGGAGAGGGTGATACAGCAAGTGTAGCGTAAGTATTTCCCTCAGTTTTTGAGAACCAGGGTATCAATCCAGTAGGAGGCTCCTCAAAAGTCCCAGGCACCTACACAAACAAACTGAGAACTCGCAACCAACACAATAAAGGGGTTGTCAATCCCTTCATGGCCACTTGCGAAAGTGAGATCTAATAAAGATAGTATGATAAGATAAATATATTTTTGGTATTTTATGATATAGATGCAAGAAAGTAAAGATGCAAATAAAAGTAGATTGAAAGCAAATATGATAAGAGATAGACCCGGGGGCCATAGGTTTCACTAGAGGCTTCTCTCGAGAGCATAAGTATTACGGTGGGTGAACAAATTACTGTCAAGCAATTGATAGAAAAGCGAATAATTATGACATTATCTAGGCATGATCATGTATATAGGCATCACATCCAAAACAAGTAGACCGACTCCTGCCTGCATCTACTACTATTACTCCACACATTGACCGCTATCCAGCATGCATCTAGAGTATTAAGTTCATAAGAACGGAGTAACGCATTAAGCAAGATGATATGATGTAGAGGGATAAACTCATGCAATATGATATAAACCCCATCTTGTTATCCTCGATGGCAACAATACAATACGTGTCTTGCAACCCTTTCTGTCACTGGGTAAGAACACCACAAGATTGAACCCAAAGCTAAGCACTTCTCCCATGGTAAGAAAGATCAATCTAGTAGGCCAAACCAAACCGATAATTCGAAGAGACTTGCGAAGATAACTCAATCATACATAAAAGAATTAAGAGAAGATTCAATTAATAACCATAGATAAATCTGAACATAAACTCACAATTCATCGGATGTTGACAAACACACCGCAAAAAGAGATTACATCGAATAGATCTCCACAAGAGAGGGGGAGAACATTGTATTGAGATCCAAAAAGAGAGAAGAAGCCATCTAGCTAATTGTTGGGGAACGTTGCAGAAAATAAATTTTTTCCTACGTTTCAGCAAGATCAATCTATGAGTTCATCTAGCAATGAGAGAGAGGAGTGCATCTACATACCCTTGTAGATCGCGAGCGGAAGCGTTCAAGAGAACGGGGTTGAGGGAGTCGTACTCATCGTGATCCAAATCACCAGAGATCCTAGCGCTGAATTGACGGAACCTCCGTGTTCAACACACGTACGGTTGGGAAGACGTATCCTCCTTCTTGATCCAGCAAGGGGGAAGGAGAGGTTGATGTAGATCCAGCAGCACGACGGCGTGGTGGTGGATGCAGCAGTGATCTCGGCAGGGCTTCGCCGAGCTTCTGCAAGAGGGAGAGGTGTAGCAAGGGGAGAGGGAGGCGCCAAGAGCATGGGTGCGGCTGCCCTCCCTCCCCCTTCTTTATATTGGGCCCCTAGGGGGGGCGCCGTCCCTAGGAGATGGGATCTCCAAGGGGGGCGGCGGCCAAGGGGGTGGCTTGCCCCCCAAGCCAGGTGGAGGCGCCCCCACCCCTAGGGTTTCCCAACCCTAGGCGCAGGAGGGCCTAAGGGGGGGGGCGCACCAGCCAACCAGGGGCTGGTTCCCCTCCCACTTCAGCCCATGGGGCCCTCCGGGATAGGTGGCCCCACCCGGTGGATCCCCAGGACCCTTCCGGTGGTCCCGGTACAATGCCGGTGAACCCCGAAACTTTCCCGATGGCCGAAACCTGACTTCCTATATATAATTATTTACCTCCGGACCATTCTGGAACTCCTCGTGACGTCCGGGATCTCATCCGGGACTCCGAACAACTTTCGGTTTACTGCATACTCATATCTCTACAACCCTAGCGTCACCGAACCTTAAGTGTGTAGACCCTACGGGTTCGGGAGACATGCAGACATGACCGAGATGCCTCTCCGGTCAATAACCAACAGCAGGATCTGGATACCCATGTTGGCTCCCATATGCCCCTCAATGATCTCATCGAATGAACCACGATGTCGAGGATTCAAGCAACCCCGTATACAATTCCCTTTGTCAATCCGTACGTTACTTGCCCGAGACTCGATCGTCGGTATCCCAATACCTAGTTTAATCTTGTTATTGGAAAGTCACTTTACTCGTACCGTAATGCATGATCACGTGACCAGACACTTGGTCACATTGAGCTCATTATGATGATGCATTATCGAGTGGGCCCAGATATACCTCTCCATCATACGGAGTGACAAATCCCAGTCTCGATTCATGCCAACCCAACAGACACTTTCGGAGATACCCGCAGTGCACCTTTATAGTCACCCAGTTATGCTGTGACGTTTGGTACACCCAAAGCACTCCTACGGTATCCAGGAGTTGCACAATTTCATGGTCTAAGGAAATGATACTTGACATTTGGAAAAGCTCTAGCTAAACGAACTACACGATCTTTGAGCTATGCTTAGGATTGGGTCTTGTCCATCACATTATTCTCCTAATGATGTGATCCCGTTATCAATGACATCCAATGTCCATAGTCAGGAAACCATGACTATCTGTTGATCAACCAGCTAGTCAACTAGAGGCTCACTAGGGACATGTTGTGGTCTATGTATTCACACGTGTATTACGATTTCCAGATAATACAATTATAGCATGAATAACAGACAATTATCATGAACAAAGAAATATAATAATAACCATTTTATTATTGCCTCTAGGGTATATTTCCAACAGTGTCCCACTTGCACTAGAGTTCAATAATATAGTTACATTGTGATGAATCGAACACCCATGGAATTCTGGTGTTGATCATGTTTTGCCCTAGGGAGAGGTTTAGTCAACGGATCTGCCATATTCAGGTCCGTATGTACTTTACAAATATCTATGTCTCCATCTTGAACATTTTCACGAATGGAGTTGAAGCGACGCTTGATATGCTTGGTCTTCTTGTGAAACCTAGGCTCCTTGGCAAGTGCAATAGCTCCAGTGTTGTCACAGAAGAGTTTGATCGGCCCCGACGCATTGGGTATGACTCCTAGGTCGGTGATGAACTCCTTCACCCAGATTGCTTCGTGCGCTACCTTCGAGGCTGCCATGTACTCCGCTTCACATGTAGATCCCGCCACGACACTTTGCTTGCAACTACACCAGCTTACTGCCCCACCATTCAAAATATACACGTATCCGGTTTGTGACTTAGAGTCATCCAGATCTGTGTCGAAGCTAGCATCGATGTAACCCTTTACGACGAGCTCTTCGTCACCTCCATAAACGAGAAACATATCCTTAGTCCTTTTCAGGTACTTCAGGATATTGTTGACCGCTGTCCAGTGTTCCTTGCCGGGATTACTTTGGTACCTTCCTACCAAACTTACGGCAAGGTTTACATCAGGTCTAGTACACAGCATGGCATACATAATAGATCCTATGGCTGAGGGATAGGGGATAACACTCATCTCTTCTTTATCTTCTGCCGTGGTCGGGCATTGAGCCGAGCTCAATCTCACACCTTGTAATACAGGCAAGAACCCTTTCTTGGACTGATCCATATTGAACTTCTTCAATATCTTATCAAGGTATGTGCTTTGTGAAAGACCTATGAGGCGTCTTGATCTATCCCTATAGATCTTGATGCCTAATATGTAAGCAGCTTCTCCAAGGTCCTTCATTGAAAAACACTTATTCAAGTAGGCCTTAATGCTGTCCAAAAGTTCTACATCATTTCCCATCAGAAGTATGGCATCTACATATAATATGAGAAATGCTACAGAGCTCCCACTCACTTTCTTGTAAACGCAGGCTTCTCCATAAGTCTGCATAAACCCAAACGCTTTGATCATCTCATCAAAGCGAATGTTCCAACTCCAAGATGCTTGCACCAGCCCATAAACGTTTCCCTGGAGCTTGCATACCTTGTTAGCATTCTCAGGGTCGACAAAACCTTCCGGCTGCATCATATACAGTTCTTCCTTAAGATAACCGTTAAGGAATGCCGTTTTGACGTCCATCTGCCATATCTCATAATCATAGTATGCGGCAATTGCTAACATGATTCGGACAGACTTCAGCTTCGCTACGGGAGAGAAAGTCTCATCGTAGTCAACCCCTTGAACTTGTCGATAACCCTTAGTGACAAGTCAAGCTTTATAGATGGTAACATTACCATCTGCGTCCGTCTTCTTCTTAAAGATCCATTTATTTTCTATCGCTCGCCGATCATCGGGCAAGTCTGTCAAAGTCCATACTTTGTTTTCATACATGGATTCTATCTCGGATTGCATGGCTTCAAGCCATTTGTTGGAATCTGGGCCCGCCATCGCTTCTTCATAGTTCGAAGGTTCACTGTTGTCTAACAACATGATTTCCATGACAGGGTTGCCATACCACTCTGGTGTGCAACGTGTCCTTGTGGACCTACGAAGTTTAGTAGTAACTTGATCCGAAGTACCTTGATCATCATCATTAACTTCCTCTTCAGTTGGTGCTGGCATCACAGGAACATCTTTCTGAGTTGCGCTACTTACTGGTTCAAGAGGTAGTACTTCATCAAGTTCCACTTTCCTCCCACTTACTTCTCTCGAGAGAAACTCTTTCTCCAGAAAGGAACCGTTCTTGGCAACAAAGATCTTGCCTTCGGATCTGAGGTAGAAGGTATAGCCAGTGGTTTCCTTAGGGTATCCTATGAAGATGCATTTTTTCGACTTGGGTTCGAGCTTTTCAGGTTGAAGTTTCTTGACATAAGCATCGCATCCCCAAACTTTTAGAAACGACAGCTTAGGTTTCTTCCCAAACCATAATTCATACGGTGTCGTCTCAACAGATTTAGAGGGTGCCCTATTTAAAGTGAACGTGGCTGTCTCTAGAGCGTTTCCCCAAAAAGATAGCGGTAAATCGGTAAGAGACATCATAGATCGCACCATATCCAATAAAGTGCGATTACGATGTTCGGACACACTGTTACGCTGAGGTGTTCCAGGCGGCGTGAGTTGTGAAACGATTCCACATTTCCTTAAGTGCGTACCAAATTCGTGACTTAAATATTCTCCTCCATGATCTGATCGCAAGAACTTTATCTTTCGGTCACGTTGATTCTCTACCTCATTCTGAAATTCCTTGAACTTTTCAAAGGTCTCAGACTTGTGTTTCATCAAGTAGACATACCCATATCTACTCAAGTCATCAGTGAGAGTGAGAACATAACGATATCCTCCGTGAGCCTCAACACTCATTGGACTACACACATCAGTATGTATGATTTCCAATAAGTTGGTTGCTCGCTCCATTGTTCCGGAGAACGGAGTCTTGGTCATTTTGCCCATAAGGCATGGTTCGCATGTGTCAAATGATTCATAATCGAGAGACTCTAAAAGTCCATCAGCATGGAGCTTCTTCATCCGCTTCACACCAATGTGACCAAGGCGGCAGTGCCACAAGTATGTGGGACTATCATTATCAACTTTACATCTTTTGGTATTCACACTATGAATATGTGTAACATCACATTCGAGATTCATTAAGAATAAACCATTGACCATCGGGGCATGACCATAAAACATATCTCTCATATAAATAGAACAACCATTATTCTCGGATTTAAATGAGTAGCCATCTCGTATTAAACGAGATCCAGATACAATGTTCATGCTCAAAGCTGGCACTAAATAACAATTATTGAGGTTTAAAACTAATCACGTAGGTAAATGTAGAGGTAGCGTGCCGACGGCGATCACATCGACTCTGGAACCATTCCCGACGCGCAACGTCACCTCGTCCTTCGCCAGTCTCCGTTTATTCTGCAGCTCCTGCTTTGAGTTACAAATATGAGCAACGACACTGGTATCAAATACCCAGGAGCTACTACGAGCACTAGTAAGGTACACATGAATTACATGTATATCACATATACCTTTAGTGTTGCCGGCCTTCTTGTCCGCTAAGTATTTGGGGCAGTTCCGCTTCCAGTGACCCTTCCCTTTGCAATAAAAGCACTCAGTCTCAGGCTTGGGTCCATTCTTTGACTTCTTCCCGACAGCTGGCTTACCGGGCGCGGCAACTTCCTTGCCGTCCTTCTTGAAGTTCTTCTTACCCTTGCCTTTCTTGAACTTAGTGGTTTTATTCACCATCAACACTTGATGTTCCTTTTTGATCTCTACCTGTGCTGATTTCAGCATTGAATATACTTCAGGAATGGTCTTTTCCATCCCCTGAATATTGAAGTTCATCACAAAGCTCTTCTAGCTCGGTGGAAGTGACTGAAGGATTCTGTCAATAACTGCGTCATCCGGGAGATTAACTCCCAGCTGAGTCAAGCGGTTGTGCAACCCAGACATTTTGAGTATGTGCTCACTGACAGAACTATTTTCCTCCATCTTACAGCTGAAGAACTTGTCGGAGACTTCATATCTCTCGACCCGGGCATGAGCTTGGAAAACCATTTTCATCTCTTCGAACATCTCATATGCTCCGTTTTTCTCAAAACGCTTTTGGAGCCCCGGTTCTAAGCTGTAAAGCATGCCGCACTGAACGAGGGAGTAATCATCAGCATGAGACTACCAAGCGTTCATGACGTCTTGGTTCTCTGGGATGGGAGCTTCACCTAGCGGTGCTTCTAAAACATAATCTTTCTTTGCAGCTATGAGGATGATCCTCGGGTTTCGGACCCAGTCCGTATAGTTGCTGCCATCATCTTTCAGCTTGGTTTTCTCTAGGAACGCGTTGAAGTTGAGGTGGACATGAGCGTTGACCATTTGATCTACAAGAAATATTTGCAAAGGTTTTTAGACTAAGTTCATGATAATTAAGTTCATCCAATCAAATTATTTAATGAACTCCCACTTAGATTAGACATCCCTCTAGTCATCTAAGTGATACAAGATCCGAGTCGACTAGGTCGTGTCCGATCATCACGTGAGACGGACTAGTCATCATCGATGAACATCTCCATGTTGATCGTATCTTCCATACGACTCATGTTCGACCTTTCGGTCTCTTGTGTTTCGAGGCCATGTCTGTACATGTTAGGCTCGTCAAGTTAACCTAAGTGTTTTGCATGTGTAAATCTGTCTTACACACGTTGTATGTGAACGTTAGAATCTATCACACCCGATCATCATTTGGTGCTTCGAAACGACGAACTTTCGCAATGGTGCACAGTTAGGGGGAACACTTTCTTGAAATTATTATGAGGGATCATCTTATTTACTACCATCGTTCTAAGTAAACAAGATGCATAAACATAATAAACATCATAGCAATTAAATAAAGACATGATATGGCCAATATCATATTGCTCCTTTGATCTCCATCTTCGGGGCTCCATGATCATCTCCGTCACCGGCATGACACCATGATCTCCATCATCGTGTCTCCATGAAGTTGCTCGCCAACTATTACTTCTACTACTATGGCTAACGGTTTAGCAATAAAGTAAAGTAATTACATGGCGTTAAATCATTGACATGCAGGTCATACAATAATTAAGACAACTCCTATGGCTCCTGTCGGTTGTCATACTCATCGACATGCAAGTTGTGATTCCTATTACAAGAACATGATCTCATACATCACATATATATCATTCATCATTCATCACAACTTTTGGCCATATCACATCACAATCATATGCTGCAAAAACAAGTTAGACGTCCTCTAGTTGTTGTTGCATGTTTTACGTGGCTGCAATAGGGTTCTAGCAAGAACGTTTTCTTACCTATGTAAAAGCCACAACGTGATATGTCAACTTCTATTTACCCTTCATAAGGACCCTTTTCATCGAATCCGCTCCAACTAAAGTGGGAGAGACAGACACCCACTAGCCACCTTATACATCTAGTGCATGTCAGTCGGTGGAACCTGTCTCACGTGAGCGTACGTGTAAGGTCGGTCCGGGCCGCTTCATCCCACAATACCGCTGAAGCAAAATAAGACTAGTAGTGGCAAGAAAGTTGACGACATCTACGCCCACAATAGATTTGTGTTCTACTCGTGCAAAGAGAACTACACATAGACCTAGCTCTGATACCACTGTTGGGGAACGTTCCAGAAAATAAAAAAATTCCTACGTTTCACCAAGATCAATATATGAGTTCATCTAGCAATGAGAGAGAGGAGTGCATCTACATACCCTTGTAGATCGCGAGTGGAAGCGTTCAAGAGAACGGGGTTGAGGGAGTCGTACTCGTCGTGATCCAAATCATCGGAGATCCTAGCGCCGAATGGACGACACCTCCGTGTTCAATACACGTACGGTTGGGAAGACGTATCCTCCTTCTTGATCCAGCAAGGGGGAAGGAGAGGTTGATGTAGATCCAGTAGCACGACGGCGTGGTGGTGGATGCAGCAGTGATCTCGGCAGGGCTTCGCCGAGCTTCTGCAAGAGGGAGAGGTGTAGCAAGGGGAGAGGGAGGCGCCAAGAGCATGGGTGCGGCTGCCCTCCCTCCCCCTTCTTTATATTGGGCCCCTAGGGGGGGCGCCGTCCCTAGGAGATGGGATCTCCAAGGGGGGGCGGCGGCCAAGGGGGTGGCTTGCCCCCCAAGCCAGGTGGAGGCGCCCCCACCCCTAGGGTTTCCTAACCCTAGGCGCAGGGGGGCCCAAGGGGGGCGCACCAGCACACCAGGGGCTGGTTCCCCTCCTACTTCAGCCCATGGGGCCCTCCAGGATAGGTGGCCCCACCCGGTGGACCCGCGGGACCCTTTCGGTGGTCCCGGTACAATACCGGTGACCCCCGAAACTTTCCAGATGGCCGAAACCTGACTTCCTATATATAATTCTTTACCTCCAAACCATTCCGGAACTCCTCGTGACGTCCGGGATCTCATCCGGGACTCCGAACAACTTTTGGTTTACTGCATACTCATATATCTACAACCCTAGCGTCACCGAACCTCAAGTGTGTAGACCCTACGGGTTCGGGAGACATGCAGACATGACCGAGACGCCTCTCCGGTCAATAACAAACAGCGGGATCTGGATACCCATGTTGGCTCCCACATGCTCCTCGATGATCTCATCGGATGAACCACGATGTCGAGGATTGAAGCAACCCCGTATACAATTCCCTTTGTCAATCGGTACGTTACTTGCCCGAGACTCGATCGTTGGTATCCCAATACCTCGTTTAATCTCGTTACCGGTAAGTCACTTTACTCGTACCATAATGCACGATCCCGTGACCAGACACTTGGTCACATTGAGCTCATTATGATGATGCATTACCGAGTGGGCCCAGAGATACCTCTCCGTCATACGGAGTGACAAATCCCAGTCTCGATTCATGCCAACCCAACAGACACTTTCAGAGATACCCGTAGTGCACCTTTATAGTCACCCAGTTACGTTGTGACGTTTGGTACACCCAAAGCACTCTCCGGGAGTTGCACAATCTCATGGTCTAAGGAAATGATACTTGACATTTGGAAAAGCTCTAGCTAAACGAACTACACGATCTTTGAGCTATGCTTAGGATTGGGTCTTGTCCATCACATTATTCTCCTAATGATGTGATCCCGTTATCAATGACATCCAATGTCCATAGTCAGGAAACCATGACTATCTGTTGATCAACGAGCTAGTCAACTAGAGGCTCACTAGGGACATGTTGTGGTCTATGTATTCACACGTGTATTACGATTTCCGGATAATACAATTATAGCATGAATAACAGACAATTATCATGAACAAAGAAGTATAATAATAACCATTTTATTACTGCCTCTAGGGCATATTTCCAACACTAATAACTATGGACCCGTAGGTCTGAGGTAAACTACTCACAACTCATAGGAGGGGCAAGGGTGTTGATGTAGAAGCCCTCCGTGGTTGATTCCCCCTCTGACAGAACGCCTACGAAGGCTCCAAGATGGGATCTCGCGGATACAGAAGGTTACAGTGGTGGAAATTGTGTTTCGTGGTGCCCCTGGATGTTTTCGGGGTCTGTAGGTATATATAGGAGGAAGAAGTACGTCGGTGGACCGCCGAGGGGCCCACGAGACAGGGGGGCGCGCCCTCCTATCTCGTGGGGCCCTAGGAGCTTTCTTGACTTGCACTCCAGGCTCTCTGGATCAGATTTGTTCCAAAAATAACGCTCCTGAAGGTTTCATTCCGTTTGGACTCCGTTTGATATTCCTTTTCTTCGAAATACTGAAATAGGGAAAAAACAGCAATAGGGGCTGGGCCTCCGGTTAGTAGGTTAGTCCCAAAAATGATATAAATATGTAGAATAAAGTCCATAAGCATCCAAAACAAGTAATATAACAGCATGGAACAATCAAAAATTATAGATACGTTGGAGACGTATGAACCGCCGGTTCAACGGAGTTCACTACCCTTTTATGAAGCTTCTGAGCATGCTTGCACAGGCTAGTGGTGAAGACATGATACTGCCCACTGTTTAACTGCTTCAGTTGGCTCTGATAACCCGACTGTTGCTGATTCCTCTGATTATTCTGCTGGTTGAAACCATCCTGGTTGCCTTGATTGCCTTGATTACCATGTCTGTTTTGATTGCCCTAAAATCCTGAGCTAGAACCGCCTCCACCATAACCCGGCCCATGAGATCCGGGTCCTGAACCGCCGGACGGCCCTTGATCATATCGGAAGAGATCCGAGTTTTTGAACTCTTGCATAATAAAGCATTCCTTCCAGAGGTGTGTAGCTGGCTTTTCTCGCATCCCGTGCTTTGGGCAAGGCATGTTCAACTGGCGCTCAAGGTTGATACCTAATCCTCCACTCCACGGGGGCGGTTTACCCTTACGACACTGACCATTACCCTGGGCGTTGGTGTTAGCCACAAAATCCAAACTATTCTCCGCTTTACGCTTACCATTGCCCGCCGGGTTATGCTGCTGCCCTTTGGCGTTGCCGCCCTTCTTTCCCTTCTCCGGCTTTTCCTCGTCAGACTCGGGATCCTTGGTACTGTTAGAGTCGGCATACTTAACCAAAGCTGCCATAAGTGTTCCCATGTCATTGCAATGACGCTTGAGCCATCCCAACTTCAACTTCAAAGGCTTGAACCGGCAATTGCCCTCCAACGTTAAGACTGATGTATCAGCGTTGATGCGATCTGATGAATGCAAGATTTTTGAAACTCGATGCACCCAATGGGTTGTCGATTCACCTTCTCCTTGGACACAGGAAGCTAAGTCCACAATCGACATAGGTTGCTTGCACGTGTCCTTGAAATTCATGATAAACCAGCTCTTTAACTCGGCCCATGACCCAATGGAGTTAACTGGCAAACTTTTTAACCAAGTACGGGTTGTTCCTTCCAGCATCATGGTGAAGTATTTAGCACATACCGCTTCATCCACATACAGCATCTCCATTGCCATCTCATAGCTTTCGATCCATGACTCGGGGTGTAAATCAGCAGTGTAATTGGGCACCTTACGGGGACCCTTGAAATCCTTGGGTAGCCGTACATTGCGCAGAGCTGGGGTGAGATACAACACCCCTAAAGAACTGAAAACAACCCCTGGTTCCACTGAAGTTGTGGCACGAACCGGAGTAAGCTGACGCGCGGCATCTTGCGCAGCTAACTCAGCTCCTCGACGTGCTCTGTCCAGGTCCACTACGTCCTGTGCAGCGGCTCTCCCTCCTGCCGGGTTAGGCCTCCGGGGCGGATTATGATTCTGTCCGCTGCTAGACATAGCCGGTTCTTCAACATGCCTGTTGTAACTCTGGCTTGAGCGAGGGGTAGAATGAATCATGTCCCGACTATATGAATAAGCCTGCTGCTGAACCATTGTTGTTTGAAGAAGATCTCTGGCCCGTCGTGTCTCAATTGCTGCCGGCGAGTCGCCTTCAATTGGAATAGATGCCAATCTTGATGCCGCGGCAATCATGTTATCCAAAGGGGTAGGAAAATGGCCCAGCGGTGCTGGCACGTACTGAGGAGGGTCATGGTTCTGTCGAGGCGGGTCCATCGTGCCTGGCTGATCCGGCGCTCCTGTCCCAGGTGCTACAACCCGGTTTACTGCTGCCGAGTTACTGGTTCCCGCTCCTGGCGTGTTAAAAAGATTTCGTGCTTCATAAACCGGTGGTAGACGAGATTGGTGCCTCCTCCTCATCACGTCGTTCGAAGCGTCTGATCCAGCATGAGCCGGTAAGATTCTGCCTGAACCCTCTGCGCCTGAGCTGTTGGGGAACATTGCAGAAAATTAAAATTTTTCCTACGGTTTCACCAAGATCCATCTATGAGTTCATCTAAGCAACGAGTCATGGGAGAGAGATTGCATCTACATACCACTTGTAGATCGCGTGCAGAAGCGTTCAAGGGAACGGGGATGATGGAGTCGTACTCGCCGTGATCCAAATCACCGATGACCAAGTGCTAAACGGACAGCACCTCCGCGTTCAACACACGTATGGAACCGAGGACGTCTCCTCCTTCTTGATCCAGCAAGGGGGAAGGAGAGGTTGAGGAAGAAGGCTCCAGCAGCAGCACGACGGTGTGGTGTTGGTGGAGAGGCAGTACTCTGACAGGGCTTCGCCAAGCACTTAACGGAGGAGGAGAGGTGTTGGGGAGGGGAGGGGCTGCGCCTTGGATCAGGTGTTCAGCCCTCCCCTCGCCCCTCTATTTATAGGGGAAGGGGAAAGGGGGCCGGCCCCCTCTAGATGAGATCTAGAGGGGGGGCGGCCAGGGAGGGGGGCGCCCCCACTAGGGTTCCCTCCCAACCCTAGGCGCATGGGCCCAAGGGGGGGGGGCGCCCAGCCCACCAGGGGCTGGTTCCCTGCCCCTTGCGGCTCATGTGTCCCTCCGAGAGGGGTGGCCCCTCCCGGTGGACCCCCGGAACCCCTCCGGTGGCCCCGGTACAATACCGATATGCCCCCGAAACTTTTCGGTGTCCGTATGACAACTTCCCATATATAAATCTTCACCTCCGGACCATTCCAGGACTCCTCGTGATGTCCAGGATCTCATCCGGGACTCCGAACAACATTCGGTAATCACATAAAAGTCTTCCTAATAACCCTAGCGTCACCGAACCTTAAGTGTGTAGACCCTACGGGTTCGGGAGACATGCAGACATGACCGAGACGGCTCTCCGGTCAATAACCAACAGCGGGATCTGGTGTCACATCCCTAGCTTTACCCTGGCCTTGGACTAGCTTGGTTGCTGCATCATGTTTAAATTCAAATGAAAATTTGAATTGGGGAATTTTCAAAGCCTCAGAATCCTTTTAAAAAAATGATCAAGATAAAATCGCTTCAAATAAGTCCAAGAAAATGTTCCTGTTATCCTCTGGAAATATTGGCAAGAGGCAAAATCCAAACCAATATTTTTGGTGTCTCAGAAACATTTAATTTGGGCATTTGAATTAAATCAATAATTATTTGAATTGGATTTATATCTACTATTAAATAAATATAGGTCCAATAATTCTGAAATATTTTGTGGAGCATTGTTTTAATTCTTTTAGCTCCTAAAAATATTGTCAGAAGCAAAATAAATTGAATTGGTTTCAAAACCAAATTCAAAACAAACCTGCAAAATAGAAAACTGAAATAATTAGAAAAAGGAGAGAGAGAGTCTTACCTGGCTGGCCCAGTGGACAGCCCAGCCCACTGGCCTGGTGCCAGTCGTCCTCTACCTCTGCCAGTAGGCAGAGGAGGGAGACAGCGCACGCGCGCGCCGTGGCGCCACGCCACCTCCCTGCCTGCCTGCGTCCCTCGCCACCGCGGCACCTCGGGCCTTCTCTTCGGCGCCGCCTCGAACCCCTGGACCCCCTCACTCATCCCCTTCTCCTGCTCTCCCTCTCGCTCCGCACCTCGGGCCCGAACGGAGCCGCCGCCACCGACGCCGATTGCCGCAGCCACCGTGCACCCCTAGCCTCGCCGATGCACCCAGGAGCTCCGCCTCGACCCCCTCTTCCTCCCCACCGATCCACAGCCCTCCGGAAGCCCTGCATCGCCGCCATCGCCGTCGTCTTCTACCTCGGACCCGCCGGCCATCTTCGTCAAATTCGCCGGCTCCGGACCGTCCCCGACCTCGCCGAGCATCTCTTCGTGACCGTGGTGAGCCCCCGGTCCTCTTCCCCCTAATCCCGCCTTCGTTTGCTTGCCGTAGCCGCCGCCCCCTTGCTCACCGTAGCCGTCGCCGCGCGGGCTCGTCGCCGGCGAAGCCCCGGTGACCAAATGGCCCCGCGCGTGCGTCCGTTGCACTCGCAACGACCCGTGGAGTAACGCTAGCGTGGCAGCTAGCTCGTTTGCAAGCCGCAGCGCTAACCCCGCACCCACCCGAGCTCCGACCGCCGCCTCGCTCGCCGCCGGCACCGATTCCGGCCGCCCCGAGCGCAACTGACTCCACCAAGAGCTTCGGCTCGTCCCCAGCTCCTCCTAGATGCCCTCCGCGGCCCATTTGGTCGCCGGAGTGGCCAAAACCACTCTCGCCGCCGCGTCGGGCTCGCCGGCGGCTAAACGCCGGCAGCCGACTTTGACTTTGACCACGGGTGGGCCCCGGTTGACTCTCCTGAGTCAATGACAGGTGGGGCCCAGCCCTGTTAACTATTAGGATTAGTTTAATTAATTTTAGTTAAGCTAATCACACTGACATGTGGGTCCCAGTGTCAGGTTTGACCTGGACCCGGTCTGTTGACCTGCTGAGGTCAGCATGACGCAATGATGACGCAGATAATCATTTTCTAAAATAATTCAGAAAATCCAGAAAATTGTATAAACTTCTAAAATTCATAGAAAATTAACCGTAACTCCAAATTAAATAAATTATATATGAAAAATTATCAGAAAAATTCAAGGAATCCATCTGTACCATTTTCATGCATGTTAGAACAACTTATAGCTGCTGCTTAGCACAAATCAATTAAATGGCATTTGAATAATCACATATGGAGTTTGAATTTGAATCTTATATTCAAACCAACTTCATTTAATCTGTTGCTAGTTGCATTAGCCCAAAACACATCCATTTTGCCATGTCATGATCATGCATCATATTGTGCATTGCATTGATCGTGTTTTTCTGTATTTGCCGGTAATTGTCCCCTCTCGATAGACGTGTACCGCCGATGTGATCGATGACACCGATGAAGAGCTATATTATCTTCAGAAGTGCCAGGCAAGCAAAACCCCCTTGTTCATTCCGATACAATCCTACTCTCTCGCTCCTGCTCTCTTTTAATGCATTAGGACAACACCGATTCATCTGTTACTTGCTGCGGTAGCTGAACCCCTTTATCCTTTGCATGACCTGTCATTCCACAGTAAATAGATGAAACCCACTAGCATGAGTAGGAGTCGTTTGAGCCCTGTTGTGCCTACTCATTCATGTTTGTTTGTCATGCCTGCTACTGCTTAGAGTTGAGTCAGGTCTGATTCATCGGGGATGAATCAGAGGTGTGTGAACATGTCCTACTGTGTGTGAGCTAAGTGTGTGAACACGATTTGGTAAAGGTAGCGGTGAGAGGCCATGTAGGAGTACATGGTGGGTTGTCTCATTGCAGCCGTCCTCAGGAACTGAGTTCTGTGTTTGTGATCCATGATTCAGCTACTACCACGCATTGGGCCCGAAACCAATGGACCCTCTCGGCTTCTTAATCACCCTTGTCCTCTGTCCAGGAGTTGCAAGTAGTTTCTGGTGTTTGTAGTATGCTGGAGGCCGTGGGCAGCGCTGACCGTAGGGGTGGGCTGTGATGCGGTAGGCACGTGGCACGGTGTACCGGGCGCCCGTTTGGTGTCTCGGGAACCCTGTTCACATCGTTTGGGGCTGTGAGCGAAACTCCGACCGGATCTCCTCATGGATGGAACCCGAATAGGCGATAAACCTGGACTAGAGACTCGAGTGTTTAGGCAGGCCGTGGCCGACACCCACGTTGGGCTTCCGCTTGAAGGTTGCCGAGTACATGTCGTGTAAACGGCAGTAAGTGGTGAGAGCGTGTGTGAAGAAGTACACCCCTGCAGGGTTAACATCATCTATTCGAATAGCCGTGTCCGCGGAAAAGGACTTCTGGGTTGCTTATATCAGTTCATAGACAAGTGAAAGTGGATACTCTAAAATACGCAAGATAAGCGTGAGTGCTATGGATGGCGTTCTCGTAGGGAGACGGGGGCGGATCCATAGTGGTGTATTGATATGGTGAATATGTGGACTCGTGTGCGCCACCTCAAAAGAGTTACTTGCAGTCGTAGTTCAGGATAGCCATCGAGTCAAAGCTGGCTTGCTGCAGTTAAACCCCACCACCCCTTTGTTGATAATGATGCATATGTAGTTAGATCTGATGTAAGTCTTGCTGGGTACATTTGTACTCACGTTTGCCTATTTTATGTTTTTGCAGAGAGATTTCGGTCTCACTAGTAGTTTCGCGTGGACTTCGACGTTTAGCTTGATACCTCAGCTACGATCTTGTGCCCTCGGCAGGATCTGATAGATAGTCAGGCTTCTCAGCCTTTTTCATTTATAGATGTCTGTACTCAGACATGATAGCTTCCGCTTGTGCTTTGACTTGTATGCTCTGATTGTTGGGTCATGAGACCCATGTTTGTAATATCTCGCTCCTCGGAGCCTATTGAATAAATTACTTGAGTCGTAGAGTCATGTTGTGATGCCATGTTGTATTTGCACATATCGAGCATATTGTGTGTATGCTATTGAAATGCTTGGTATGTGTGGGATCTGACCATCTAGTTGTTTATCTTTAGTAGCCTCTCTTACCGGGAAATGTCTCCTAGTGTTTCCACCGAGCCATGGTAGCTTGCTACTGCTCCGGAACACTTAGGCTGGCCGGCATGTGTCCTTCTTCATTCCTGTGTCTGTCCCTTCGGGGAAATGTCATGCTTTGAGTACCGGAGTCCTGTTAGCCCGCTACAGCCCGGTTTACCGGAGTCCTGCTAGCCCAGTGCTACAGCCCGTACCCACTTGCTGATGACCGACACGTTCGAAGCTGGGTCATGGATGCCTGTCCCTGTAAGTCTGTGCCACTTTGGGTTTACGACTAGTCATGTCAGCCCGGGCTCCTTATCATATGGATGCTAGCGACACTATCATATACGTGAGCCAAAAGGCGCAAACGGTCCCGGGCAAAGGTAAGGCGACACCCGTGGGGATACCGTGCGTGAGGCCGCAAAGTGATATGAGGTGTTACCGGCTAGATCAATGTGACATCGAGTCGGGGTCCTGACAGCGTTGGTATCAGAGCTTGACTGCCTGTAGGATTACCAAGCCAAACTGGTCGATGTTGAGTCTAGAAATTCTTTAGTTATATGTAGGGGAATTGATTGTGGGATGGAACGTAAGGCTCTTTTTACTTCTTATACCTTATGCCTTCTGATCTGAGTCATCTTACCTTTCCTGCGGGGATTAAGAACTAGGCTATCTCTTCTTTCTATCAGGATCACGTGTTACTAATCCGTAGACTTATAAGATTGTTGGATTTACGCTTGAGTTCAGTTCCTACTACTTCCGTATGTTAATTGTTGATCTCGAAACCTTGATATTGTGCTTCTGAGTGGTTATGCCACCATTTTTGTGAATGTCTCAAATCTTTTCTGAGCATTTACAGCCGTTATGCTGTCCGAGTCATCCCAGGTTTCTAAATAGCTTGAAGCAATTTGCAAATTCTTTCCTCCCATTTCGATGTTCCTTTGGGCCAGATTAACCACACTAATCGGTGAGTTGAGGTACTTTATGTTGGGTTTCGTAGTAATTTCAAAAATTTTCCTACGCGCACACAGGATCATGTGATGCATAGCAACGAGAGGAGAGTGTTGTCTACGTACCCAACGCAGACCGACTGCGGAAGCGATGACACGACGTAGAGGAAGTAGTCGTACGTCTTCACGATCCAACCGATCAAGCACCGAAGCTACGGCACCTCCGAGTTCGAGCACACGTTCAGCTCGATGACGATCCCCGGACTCTGATCCAGCAAAGTGTCGGGGAAGAGTTCCGTCAGCACGACGGCGTGGTGACGATCTTGATGAACTACAGCAGCAGGGCTTCGCCTAAACTCCGCTACAGTATTATCGAGGTATATGGTGGCAGGGGGCACAGCACACGGCTAAGGAATCGATCACGTGGATCAAATTGTGTCAACTTGTGTGTTTAGAGGTGCCCCTGCCTCCGTATATAAAGGAGCCAAGGGGGGAGGAGGCGCCGGCCAGGAGGAGGTGGCGCAGGAGGAGTCCTACTCCTACCGGGAGTAGGACTCCCCCCCAATCCTATTCCAACTAGGATTCCCAAGGGGGAAAGAGGGAGAGGGGTGGCCGGCCACCTCTCCTAGTCCTACTAGGACTAGGGGAAGGGGGGAGGCGCGCAGCCTCCTTGGGCTGCCCCTTTCTCCTTTCCACTAAGGCCCATGATGGCCCATATGGCTCCCGGGGGGTTCCGGTAACCTCCCGGTAACCCGGTAAAATCCCGATTTCACCCGGAACACTTCCGATGTCCAAACATAGACTTCCAATATATCAATCTTTATGTCTCGACCATTTCGAGACTCCTCGTCATGTCCGTGATCACATCCGGGACTCCGAACAACCTTCGGTACATCAAAATGCATAAACTCATAATATAACTGTCATCGTAACCTTAAGCGTGCGGACCCTACGGGTTCGAGAACAATGTAGACATGACCGAGACACGTCTCCGGTCAATAACCAATAGCGGGACCTGGATGCCCATATTGGCTCCTACATATTCTACGAAGATCTTTATCGGTCAGACCGCATAACAACATACGTTGTTCCCTTTGTCATCGGTATGTTACTTGCCCGAGATTCGATCGTCGGTATCCAATACCTAGTTCAATCTCGTTACCGGCAAGTCTCTTTACTCATTCCGTAATACATCATCTCACAACTAACATATTAGTTGTAATGCTTGCAAGGCTTTATGTGATGTGTATTACCGAGAGGGCCCAGAGATACCTCTCCGACAATCGGAGTGACAAATCCTAATCTCGAAATACGCCAACCCAACATCGACCATTGGAGACACCTGTAGTACTCCTTTATAATCACCCAGTTACGTTGTGACGTTTGGTAGTACCCAAAGTGTTCCTCCGGTAAACGGGAGTTGCATAATCTCATAGTCATAGGAACATGTATAAGTCATGAAGAAAGCAATAGCAACATACTAAACGATCGGGTGCTAAGCTAATGGAATGGGTCATGTCAATCAGATCATTCTACTTAATGATGTGACCTCGTTAATCAAATAACAACTCATTGTTCATGGTTAGGAAACATAACCATCTTTGATTAACGAGCTAGTCAAGTAGAGGCATACTAGTGACACTCTGTTTGTCTATGTATTCACACATGTATTATGTTTCCGGTAAATACAATTCTAGCATGAATAATAAACATTTATCATGATTACAAGGAAATAAATAATAACTTTATTATTGCCTCTAGGGCATATTTCCTTCAGTCTCCCACTTGCACTAGAGTCAATAATCTAGATTACACTGTAATGAATCTAACACCCATGGAGCTTTGGTGCTGATCATGTTTTGCTCGTGGAAGAGGCTTAGTCAACGGGTCTGCAACATTCAGATCTGTATGTATCTTGCAAATCTCTATGTCTCCCACCTGGACTAGATCCCGGATGGAGTTGAAGCGTCTCTTGATGTGTTTGGTCCTTTTGTGAAATCTGGATTCCTTTGCCAAGGCAATTGCACCAGTATTGTCACAAAAGATTTTCATTGGACCCGATGCACTAGGTATGACACCTAGATCGGATATGAACTCCTTCATCCAGACTCCTTCATTTGCTGCTTCCGAAGCAGCTATGTATTCCGCTTCACATGTAGATCCCGCTACGACGCTTTGTTTAGAACTGCACCAACTGACAGCTCCACCGTTTAATGTAAACACGTATCCGGTTTGCGATTTAGAATCATCCGGATCAGTGTCAAAGCTTGCATCAACGTAACCTTTTACGATGAGCTCTTTGTCACTTCCATATACGAGAAACATATCCTTAGTCCTTTTCAGGTATTTCGGGATGTTCTTGACCGCTGTCCAGTGATCCATTCCTGGATTACTTTGGTACCTCCCTGCTAAACTTATAGCAAGGCACACATCAGGTCTGGTACACAGCATTGCATACATGATAGAGCCTATGGCTGATGCATAGGGAACATCTTTCATATTCTCTCTTTCTTCTGCAGTGGTCGGGCATTGAGTCTTACTCAATTTCACACCTTGTAACACAGGCAAGAACCCTTTCTTTGCTTGATCCATTTTGAACTTCTTCAAAATTTTGTCAAGGTATGTGCTTTGTGAAAGTCCAATTAAGCGTCTTGATCTATCTCTATAGATCTTAATGCCTAATATGTAAGCAGCTTCACCGAGGTCTTTCATTGAAAAACTTTTATTCAAGTATCCCTTTATGCTATCCAGAAATTCTATATCATTTCCAATCAGTAATATGTCATCCACATATAATATCAGAAATGCTACAGAGCTCCCACTCACTTTCTTGTAAATACAGGCTTCTCCGAAAGTCTGTATAAAACCAAATGCTTTGATCACACTATCAAAACCTTTATTCCAACTCCGAGAGGCTTGCACCAGTCCATAAATGGATCGCTGGAGCTTGCATACTTTGTTAGCTCCCTTTGGATCGACAAAACCTTCTGGTTGCATCATATACAACTCTTCTTCCAGAAATCCATTCAGGAATGCAGTTTTGACATCCATTTGCCAAATTTCATAATCATAAAATGCGGCAATTGCTAACATGATTCGGACGGACTTAAGCATCGCTACGGGTGAGAAGGTCTCATCGTAGTCAATTCCTTGAACTTGCCGAAAACCTTTTGCGACAAGTCGAGCTTTGTAGACAGTAACATTACCATCAGCGTCAGTCTTCTTCTTAAAAATCCATTTATTCTCAATTGCTTGCCGATCATCGGGCAAGTCAACCAAAGTCCATACTTTGTTCTCATACATGGATCCCATCTCAGATTTCATGGCTTCAAGCCACTTTACGGAATCTGGGCTCACCATCCCTTCTTCATAGTTCGTAGGTTCATCATGATCTAGTAGCATGACCTCCAGAACAGGATTACCGTACCACTCTGGTGCGGATCTTACTCTGGTTGATCTACGCGGTTCAGTAGTATCTTGATCTGAAGTTTCATGATCATTATCATTGGCTTCCTCACTAACTGGTGTAGGTGTCACTGAAACAGTTTTCTGTGATGAACTACTTTCCAGTAAGGGAGCAGGTACAGTTACCTCGTCAAGTTCTACTTTCCTCCCACTCACTTCTTTCGAGAGAAACTCCTTCTCTAGAAATGATCCATTCTTAGCAACGAATGTTTTGCCTTCGGATCTGTGATAGAAGGTGTACCCAACAGTTTCCTTTGGGTATCCTATGAAGACACATTTCTCCGATTTGGGTTCGAGCTTATCAGGTTGAAGCTTTTTCACATAAGCATCGCAGCCCCAAACTTTAAGAAACGACAACTTTGGTTTCTTGCCAAACCACAGTTCATAAGGCGTCGTCTCAACGGATTTTGATGGTGCCCTATTTAATGTGAATGCGGCCGTCTCTAAAGCATATCCCCAAAATGATAGCGGTAAATCAGTAAGAGACATCATAGATCGCACCATATCTAGTAAAGTACGATTACGACGTTCGGACACACCATTACGCTGTGGTGTTTCGGGTGGCGTGAGTTGCGAAACTATTCCACAGTTTTTCAAATGTACACCAAACTCGTAACTCAAATATTCTCCTCCACGATCAGATCGTAGAAACTTTATTTTCTTGTTACGATGATTTTCAACTTCACTCTGAAATTCTTTGAACTTTTCAAATGTTTCAGACTTATGTTTCATTAAGTAAATATACCCATATCTGCTTAAATCATCTGTGAAGATGAGAAAATAACGATATCCGCCACGAGCCTCAATATTCATCGGGCCACATACATCGGTATGTATGATTTCCAACAAATCTGTTGCTCTCTCCATAGTACCGGAGAACGGTGTTTTAGTCATCTTGCCCAAGAGGCACGGTTCGCAAGTACCAAGTGATTCATAATCAAGTGGTTCCAAAAGTCCATCGGTATGGAGTTTCTTCATGCGCTTTATACCGATATGACCTAAACGACAGTGCCACAAATAAGTTGCACTTTCATTATCAACTCTGCATCTTTTGGCTTCAACATTATGAATATGTGTATTACTACTATCGAGATTCAATAAAAATAGACCACTCTTCAAGGGTGCATGACCATAAAAGATATTACTCATATAAATAGAACAACCATTATTCTCTGATTTAAATGAATAACCGTCTCGCATTAAACAAGATCCAGATATAATGTTCATGCTCAACGCTGGCACCAAATAACAATTACTTAGGTCTAATATTAATCCCGAAGGTAGATGTACAGGTAGCGTGCCGACTGCGATCACATCGACTTTGGAACCGTTTCCCACGCGCATCGTCACCTCGTCCTTTGCCAGTGCCCGCTTATTCTGTAGTCCCTGTTTCGAGTTGCAAATATTAGCAACAGAACCAGTATCAAATACCCAGGTGCTACTGCGAGCTCTAGTAAGGTACACATCAATAACATGTATATCACATATACCTTTGTTCACCTTGCCATCCTTCTTATCCGCCAAATACTTGGGGCAGTTCCGCTTCCAGTGACCAGTCTGCTTGCAGTAGAAGCACTCAGTTTCAGGCTTAGGTCCAGACTTAGGTTTCTTCTCTTGAGCAGCAACTTGCTTGCCGTTCTTCTTGAAGTTCCCCTTTTCCTTCCCTTTGCCCTTTTTCTTGAAACTAGTGGTCTTGTTAACCATCAACACTTGATGCTCCTTCTTGATTTCTACCTCCGCAGCTTTCAGCATTGCGAAGAGCTCGGGAATAGTCTTGTTCATCCCTTGCATATTATAGTTCATTACGAAGCTCTTGTAGCTTGGTGGTAGTGATTGGAGAATTCTGTCGATGACGCAATCATCCGGAAGATTAACTCCCAATTGAATCAAGTGATTATTATACCCAGACATTTTGAGTATATGCTCACTGACAGAACTGTTCTCCTCCATCTTGCAGCTATAGAACTTATTGGAGACTTCATATCTCTCAATCCGGGCATTTGCTTGAAATATTAACTTCAACTCCTGGAACATCTCATATGCTCCATGACGTTCAAAACGTCGTTGAAGTCCCGATTCTAAGCCGTAAAGCATGGCGCACTGAACTATCGAGTAGTCATCAGCTTTGCTCTGCCAGACGTTCATAACATCTGGCGTTGCTCCAGCAGCAGGCCTGGCACCCAGCGGTGCTTCCAGGACGTAATTCTTCTGTGCAGCAATGAGGATAATCCTCAAGTTACGGACCCAGTCCGTGTAATTGCTACCATCATCTTTCAACTTTGCTT
>NC_041393.1:567762211-567801041 GCF_002162155.2 Triticum dicoccoides | reverse complement strand
AACAGCACGAGCCATCTATCTACAATCAACATAAACAAGCAAGATACTATCAGGTACTAAGTTCATGATAAATTTAAGTTCAATTAATCATATTACTTAAGAACTCCCACTTAGATAGACATCCCTCTAATCCTCTAAGTGATTACGTGATCCAAATCAACTAAACCATAACCGATCATCACGTGAGATGGAGTAGTTTTCAATGGTGAACATCGTTATGTTGATCATATCTACTATATGATTCACGCTCGACCTTTCGGTCTCCGTGTTCCGAGGCCATATCTGCATATGCTAGGCTCGTCAAGTTTAACCTGAGTATTCTGCGTGTGCAAAAACTGGCTTGCACCCGTTGTAGATGGACGTAGAGCTTATCACACCCGATCATCACGTGGTGTCTGGGCACGACGAACTTTGGCAACGGTGCATACTCAGGGAGAACACTTCTTGATAATTTAATGAGAGATCATCTTATAATGCTACCGTCAATCAAAGTAAGATAAGATGCATAAAAAGATAAACATCACATGCAATCAATATAAGTGATATGATATGGCCATCATCATCTCGTGCTTGTGATCTCCATCTCCGAAGCACCGTCATGATCACCATCGTCACCGGCGCGACACCTTGATCTCCATCGTAGCATCGTTGTCGTCTCGCCAATCTTATGCTTTCACGACTATCACTACCGTTTAGTAATAAAGTTAAGCATTACATCGCGATTGCATTGCATACAATAAAGCGACAACCATACGGCTCCTGCCAGTTGCCGATAACTTGGTTACAAAACATGATCATCTCATACAATAAAATTCAGCATCATGCCTTGACCATATCACATCACAACATGCCCTGCAAAAACAAGTTAGACGTCCTTTACTTTGTTGTTGCAATTTTTTACGTGGCTGCTACGGGCTTAAGTAAGAACCAATCTCACCTACGCATCAAAACCACAACGATAGTTTGTCAAATAGACTCCGTTTTAACCTTCGCAAGGACCGGGCGTAGCCATACTTGGTTCAACTAAAGTTGGAGAGACAGTCGCCCGCAAGCCATCTCTGTGCAAAGCACGTCGAGGGAACCAGTCTCGCGTAAGCGTACGCGTAAGGTTAGTCTGGGTCGTCTCGTCCAACAATACCGCCGAACCAAAATATGACATGCTGGTAGGCAGTATGACTTGTATCGTCCACAACTCACTTGTGTTCTACTCGTGCATATAACATCAACATCAATAACCTGGCTCTGATACCACTGTTGGGTTTCGTAGTAATTTCAAAAAATTTCCTACGCGCACACAGGATCATGTGATGCATAGCAACGAGAGGAGAGTGTTGTCTACGTACCCAACGCAGACCGACTGCGGAAGCGATGACACGACGTAGAGGAAGTAGTCGTACGTCTTCACGATCCAACCGATCAAGCACCGAAGCTACGGCACCTCCGAGTTCGAGCACACGTTCAGCTCGATGACGATCCCCGGACTCCGATCCAGCAAAGTGTCGGGGAAGAGTTCCGTCAGCACGACGGCGTGGTGACGATCTTGATGAACTACAGCAGCAGGGCTTCGCCTAAACTCCGCTACAGTATTATCGAGGTATATGGTGGCAGGGGGCACCGCACACGGCTAAGGAATCGATCACGTGGATCAACTTGTGTCAACTTGTGTGTTTAGAGGTGCCCCTGCCTCCGTATATAAAGGAGCCAAGGGGGGAGGAGGCGCCGGCCAGGAGGAGGTGGCGCAGGAGGAGTCCTACTCCTACCGGGAGTAGGACTCCCCCCCAATCCTATTCCAACTAGGATTCCCAAGGGGGAAAGAGGGAGAGGGGTGGCCGGCCACCTCTCCTAGTCCTACTAGGACTAGGGGAAGGGGGGAGGCGCGCAGCCCCCTTGGGCTGCCCCTTTCTCCTTTCCACTAAGGCCCATGATGGCCCATATGGCTCCCGGGGGGTTCCGGTAACCTCCCGGTAACCCGGTAAAATCCCGATTTCACCCGGAACACTTCCGATGTCCAAACATAGACTTCCAATATATCAATCTTTATGTCTCGACCATTTCGAGACTCCTCTTCATGTCCGTGATCACATCCGGGACTCCGAACAACCTTCGGTACATCAAAATGCATAAACTCATAATATAACTGTCATCGTAACCTTAAGCGTGCGGACCCTACGGGTTCGAGAACAATGTAGACATGACCGAGACACGTCTCCGGTCAATAACCAATAGCGGGACCTGGATGCCCATATTGGCTCCTACATATTCTACGAAGATCTTTATCGGTCAGACCGCATAACAACATACGTTGTTCCCTTTGTCATCGGTATGTTACTTGCCCGAGATTCGATCGTCGGTATCCAATACCTAGTTCAATCTCGTTACCGGCAAGTCTCTTTACTCATTCCGTAATACATCATCTCACAACTAACATATTAGTTGTAATGCTTGCAAGGCTTTATGTGATGTGTATTACCGAGAGGGCCCAGAGATACCTCTCCGACAATCGGAGTGACAAATCCTAATCTCGAAATACGCCAACCCAACATCGACCATTGGAGACACCTGTAGTACTCCTTTATAATCACCCAGTTACGTTGTGACGTTTTGTAGTACCCAAAGTGTTCCTCCGGTAAACGGGAGTTGCATAATCTCATAGTCATAGGAACATGTATAAGTCATGAAGAAAGCAATAGCAACATACTAAACGATCGGGTGCTAAGCTAATGGAATGGGTCATGTCAATCAGATCATTCTACTAATGATGTGACCTCGTTAATCAAATAACAACTCATTGTTCATGGTTAGGAAACATAACCATCTTTTGATTAACGAGCTAGTCAAGTAGAGGCATACTAGTGACACTCTGTTTGTCTATGTATTCACACATGTATTATGTTTCCGGTAAATACAATTCTAGCATGAATAATAAACATTTATCATGATTATAAGGAAATAAATAAATAATAACTTTATTATTGCCTCTAGGGCATATTTCCTTCACTTTATTGCCTTGACATATATGTTGGAGCTGGTATTATGACCCTAGGTGTCTTAGGGGGTCACCTAGTAATCTAGCAACGTTTTGTGTTCCCAGTGTGAAGATTCTGGCCTTTATTATCGAAAGCATCCTGTGATGCCATTTAGTTAGTAGGCATTCTATTCCTGGGTTCTGAACCCGAGATTCACTCTACCTACTTCATGTTGATAGTAATTGCTAGTGCCTTTAGGATATTAGTAACCTTTGCGATAGTCCTTGAAGTCCGTGGTATCTTCTTCTTCCAAATACCATGAACTACTTATGGCAGATGTTTATTGGATCAAAAAAAAATCACAATTAGAGTACTCTTGAGGAGTTCTCCATTCATAAATCGTGACTCTGCCAGTTCTACCTTTCTGCATGGGTTATCCGGAAGAAATATGTTGAACTTGGTTCGACATACTAATCTATGCATCCACAACCCAGAAAGTTATATGTTCCTTTGAGTTGTTCCCTTTAGTTGCATTCTGACCCTCGTCTATCAATTGATAGTCAAGAGTATGCGTGCGTTCGTTCATCGATGCCTATGACTCTTGTGGTCTGTCAAGCCATTCTATTCCGGAATGACTAGGAGAAACAAACTCCAGTACCTCTTCCATATCTAGGATTGGGTCAAAGTAGTTGTATTCCGCAGATCAAATGCCAATCCAGCTTTTGGTTCTGCTCTACCTTGGAGTATTACATATTTTATATCGAGATTGTTATAGGAATTGCACACCATCCTATGAACTCTTGGTACAGTGATACTTCTTGCCATCATTGTTCATTCCTTGGTTCCTGTGTTATTGTAACCGGAATGCCGACAAATGAATTGTGATGTGTGAAATCCATACTCCCAGCAACCTCGTTGTTTGGTAGTTAAAGGACAATAATTTCATTCTTAGCCTGTTGGTTCTTGAATCATCATTCTAAGACTGATCGTGCTATCTAGTCCTTATTTCCGGTGCACCCTTCAATCGATGAGTTAGGATCTTGTCAAGTCCTCACTCATTTGATCATATCGTCTTGCCCTCAAAAGCAAGATTGTTCTCAAGCCTAGCAACATATCGGTGCTTCGTGATTTTCCGAAGATCTTCTCAGAAGTATTACCAGGTTGTCACCTGACCGCTATGTTGAGCTCTTGATCAAGTTGGTTTCTTGTGAACCACCTTCTCTCCAAGAATCGGTGTTAGATATCCCTGAGCTAGTTGGTTAAGCTACACGACAACTTGGAGGGTTGGAAGATAAAAGCTTGCCTGACTTAGTTCGTTCCAAAGGGATATTCTTGTGTAGTGTGTGTTGAAGAAAGATGATATCTTCATCGATTGGTCCCTGTGATCAGTTGTTGGACCTATTGTCTTATCAATCCTTTGATTTGAGTGTGGGCTATCGTCAAATCAAATCAGTACCAATGATGCTCGTAATGTTGTCTTATTCGTGGTTGATCCCTCGAGCATACACCATTACATCTTTGGTCTGACCAATACTATCACCGTGTTCACACGATGGTGGAAGTCCAGTGATATGGAAATTCCGATGAGTTGTTGTTGAGCCCATTGACAACATTCTTATCTTCCCCATGATTTTGTTGAACATTAAGCTAGTGTTGGAAACTTTTGAAAGCATTTCTTCATGCTAACTCATGAAGTATTTGTTTGATGAAAGGAGTGACTTCCTCTTATACACGTGCATTTGGTGAGAGTTGCCGCCGTGGATTTGAGAAAGTTAGTTTTGCTTTCTCTGGAATCATCCCAAGTCAGTCATGCATACGTGCGAAGTATTCTGTGGTCTGGAGACTTGCAACCTTCATTCCATATGTGTTCCGAGCACACCAAGCCACTGATTGATTTGTTCAAGGAGAAGAAGTTCCTTCTTAAGAGTATACCTTATGCAAGGATTTTGATATCCTCGTTGATGGTTCCCCACCTGAACTCGGTAGTGTTTTATTATAAGACTACCACGTGGTCATGCTTGTCTGGGACAGCGTGTTCACATGTTTGTAGCAGAACCAGCTCATGTTTTGGAGCTTGCTATCGTAGTTCATCTCCCGAGAATCCCGCAACGTCATCTCGTCGATTTGTGTTGCAAACTTTCATTTTTCTTCCTAGACTCGATGAGTCTGGAATATCCGGACACCAACCAGATCTGAATCTCAGGTAGATATGATGGTTTGGAACATTTCCCAAGAACTATAATATCGGTCTCTCGATAACCGGTAAAGTGGATGTCGTGGCCAACACACCCAGCCGGAAGACCTATTATTGTAGTATCTTGTTTGAGGAAGTTGGCCACCTCCCCATAAGGATTTCGTAGGAATTACCTCCGTAACTGTTCCTTATGGATTCTATTGCTCCCGAAGTCCGACCTTTTACTTGATGTCTAGTTACCAAACCATTTCAATGATTGGATTACACTAGCACATCAAGGAGAACATTAGAAGCGGAGTGCTAAATGTCTCTCGATCGATCATCCAGATTTTATCTCCTTGGCCTCGCTAAGGTGAAATCTGAGAAAGTGTTATCTTCCTTTGCATCTGCATCCTCCATCATCATTCATCATGGTAGCAAGTTGTGTTGCCAGGATCCTTGACACGGATATTGGTAAAACCTTGATGAATGTGGAAATGCTCAAGTTCTTGAGAGCACGCACAAGCGTTACGTGTTATCATCGGCTCTAACTGGGATTACTCTCAGTTTCCTCGGCAATGCTATGACCTCTTCAAACAGTGAATTCACTCCCTATTGTTGGGTTCTTCCCCAGTTACCAGAATCATTCCTAGCATTTGCATTTTGTTCCTAGCTTGCACCGCCAATGTGCCATTCTACCATGGGTCTCTTCCATTTCCGGTGATAAGCAAATTCATCCATTACGTTGTCTTCAACAAGGTAATCCACATCATCCAAGTCCGAGTATGCCATTCTACCGACCCCCTCCAAACGATCGCTCGAGAATTGCCTTAGGCTGGTTTAAAGAGTTTCAATGATCTCTGAATCAAAAGTAATTCTTTTTGCCACTTAAGGGGATATCTCTACGAGTCACCTTCCCTAAGGTGTATCGTTATGGTATCATGGCAACTCAACTCCTCGCTACGTTGACAATCGTTTACCACCTTCTTAGGTATGAAATTGTTGTCTACCTAGTGAACCTTCGTCATCCGTTTCTTCCACCCCTATTGATGTGTATCTCGTGTCTCAACCCGAAAGATGGTCCTATGTCTCATTCCGTGAGTTGTTCGATCTTTGAGAAGATCGACCCTTCTAGGGTCTCCTTCTTTCCTCCATGTCATGTTGGCAGGATTTCTCAGAGCAAGACGACAAGACAAAGATGGTGATCGAAACAACGTTCCTATGAAGTGCAACCTGGATCGTGAAGATTGTGCTAGTTTGCGTTCCCCCTTCACCTTACCCTAAGCTTGAATCTCGGGACGAGATTTTTGTTTAGTGGGGGTGAGTTGTCACATCCCTAGCTTTACCCTGGCCTTGGACTAGCTTGGTTGCTGCATCATGTTTAAATTCAAATGAAAATTTGAATTGGGGAATTTTCAAAGCCTCAGAATCCTTTTAAAAAAATGATCAAGATAAAATCGCTTCAAATAAGTCCAAGAAAATGTTCCTGTTATCCTCTGGAAATATTGGCAAGAGGCAAAATCCAAACCAATATTTTTGGTGTCTCAGAAACATTTAATTTGGGCATTTGAATTAAATCAATAATTATTTGAATTGGATTTATATCTACTATTAAATAAATATAGGTCCAATAATTCTGAAATATTTTGTGGAGCATTGTTTTAATTCTTTTAGCTCCTAAAAATATTGCCAGAAGCAAAATAAATTGAATTGGTTTCAAAACCAAATTCAAAACAAACCTGCAAAATAGAAAACTGAAATAATTAGAAAAAGGAGAGAGAGAGTCTTACCTGGCCCCTTACCTGGCTGGCCCAGTGGACAGCCCAGCCCACTGGCCTGGTGCCAGTCGTCCTCTACCTCTGCCAGTAGGCAGAGGAGGGAGACAGCGCACGCGCGCGCCGTGGCGCCACGCCACCTCCCTGCCTGCCTGCGTCCCTCGCCACCGCGGCACCTCGGGCCTTCTCTTCGGCGCCGCCTCGAACCCCTGGACCCCCTCACTCATCCCCTTCTCCTGCTCTCCCTCTCGCTCCGCACCTCGGGCCCGAACGGAGCCGCCGCCACCGACGCCGATTGCCGCAGCCACCGTGCACCCCTAGCCTCGCCGATGCACCCAGGAGCTCCGCCTCGACCCCCTCTTCCTCCCCACCGATCCACAGCCCTCCGGAAGCCCTGCATCGCCGCCATCGCCGTCTTCTTCTACCTCGAACCCGCCGGCCATCTTCGTCAAATTCGCCGGCTCCGGACCGTCCCCGACCTCGCCGAGCATCTCTTCGTGACCGTGGTGAGCCCTCGGTCCTCTTCCGCCTAATCCCGCCTTCGTTTGCTTGCCGTAGCCGCCGCCCCCTTGCTCACCGTAGCCGTCGCCGCGCGGGCTCGTCGCCGGCGAAGCCCCGGTGACCAAATGGCCCCGCGCGTGCGTCCGTTGCACTCGCAACGACCCGTGGAGTAACGCTAGCGTGGCAGCTAGCTCGTTTGCAAGCCGCAGCGCTAACCCCGCACCCACCCGAGCTCCGGCCGCCGCCTCGCTCGCCGCCGGCACCGATTCCGGCCGCCCCGAGCGCAACTGACTCCACCAAGAGCTTCGGCTCGTCCCCAGCTCCTCCTAGATGCCCTCCGCGGCCCATTTGGTCGCCGGAGTGGCCAAAACCACTCTCGCCGCCGCGTCGGGCTCGCCGGCGGCTAAACGCCGGCAGCCGACTTTGACTTTGACCACGGGTGGGCCCCGGTTGACTCTCCTGAGTCAATGACAGGTGGGGCCCAGCCCTGTTAACTATTAGGATTAGTTTAATTAATTTTAGTTAAGCTAATCACACTGACATGTGGGTCCCAGTGTCAGGTTTGACCTGGGCCCGGTCTGTTGACCTGCTGAGGTCAGCATGACGCAATGATGACGCAGATAATCATTTTCTAAAATAATTCAGAAAATCCAGAAAATTGTATAAACTTCTAAAATTCATAGAAAATTAACCGTAACTCCAAATTAAATAAATTATATATGAAAAATTATCAGAAAAATTCAAGGAATCCATCTGTACCATTTTCATGCATGTTAGAACAACTTATAGCTGCTGTTTAGCACAAATCAATTAAATGGCATTTGAATAATCACATATGGAGTTTGAATTTGAATCTTATATTCAAACCAACTTCATTTAATCTGTTGCTAGTTGCATTAGCCCAAAACACATCCATTTTGCCATGTCATGATCATGCATCATATTGTGCATTGCATTGATCGTGTTTTTCTGTATTTGCCGGTAATTGTCCCCTCTCGATAGACGTGTACCGCCGATGTGATCGATGACACCGATGAAGAGCTATATTATCTTCAGAAGTGCCAGGCAAGCAAAACCCCCTTGTTCATTCTGATACAATCCTACTCTCTCGCTCCTGCTCTCTTTTAATGCATTAGGACAACACCGATTCATCTGTTACTTGCTGCGGTAGCTGAACCCCTTTATCCTTTGCATGACCTGTCATTCCACAGTAAATAGATGAAACCCACTAGCATGAGTAGGAGTTGTTTGAGCCCTGTTGTGCCTACTCATTCATGTTTGTTTGTCATGCCTGCTACTGCTTAGAGTTGAGTCAGGTCTGATTCATCGGGGATGAATCAGAGGTGTGTGAACATGTCCTACTGTGTGTGAGCTAAGTGTGTGAACACGATTTGGTAAAGGTAGCGGTGAGAGGCCATGTAGGAGTACATGGTGGGTTGTCTCATTGCAGCCGTCCTCAGGAACTGAGTTCTGTGTTTGTGATCCATGATTTAGCTACTACCATACATTGGGCCCTGAAATATGACCCCGCTCGACTTCTTATTCACCCTCGTCCTCTGTCCAGGAGTTGCAAGTAGTTTCTGGTGTTTGTAGTATGCTGGAGGCCGTGGACAGCGCTGACCGTAGGGGTGGGCTGTGATGCGGTAGGCACGTGGCCGGGTATACCGGGCGCCCGTTTGGTGTCACGGAACCCTGTTCACATCGTTTGGGGCTGTGAGCGAAACTCCGGCCGGATCTCCTCATGGATGGAACCCGAATAGGCGATAAACCTGGACTAGAGACTTGAGTGTTTAGGTAGGTCGTGGTCTACACCCACGTCGGCTTTCGCTTGAAGTCTGCCGAGCACATGTCGTGTGCAGACGCTAAGTGGTGGAAACATGTATGAAGAAGTACACCCCTGCAGGGTTAACATCATCTATTCGAATAGCCGTGTCCGCGGTAAAGGACTTCTGGGTTGCTTATATCAGTTCATAGACAAGTGAAAGTGGATACTCTAAAATACGCAAGATAAGCGTGAGTGCTATGGATGGCGTTCTCGTAGGGAGACGGGAGCGGATCCATAGGGTGTATTGATATGGTGAATATGTGGACTCGTGTGCGCCACCTCAAAAGAGTCGCTTGCAGTCGTAGTTTAGGATAGCCACCGAGTCAAAGCTGGCTTGCTGCAGTTAAACCCCACCATCCCCTTTGTTGATAATGATGCATATGTAGTTAGTTCTGATGTAAGTCTTGCTGGGTACATTTGTACTCACGTTTGCCTATTTTATGTTTTTGCAGAGAGACTTCGGTCTCACTAGTAGTTCCGCGTGGACTTCGACGTTTAGCTTGTTACCTCAGCTACGATCTTGTGCCCTCGGCAGGATCTGATAGATAGTCAGGCTTCTCAGCCTTTTTCATTTATAGATGTCTGTACTCAGACATGATAGCTTCCGCTTGTGCTTTGACTTGTATGCTCTGATTGTTGGGTCATGAGACCCATGTTTGTAATATCTCGCTCCTCGGAGCCTATTGAATAAATTACTTGAGTCGTAGAGTCATGTTGTGATGCCATGTTGTATTTGCACATATCGAGCATATTGTGTGTATGCTATTGAAATGCTTGGTATGTGTGGGATCTGACCATCTAGTTGTTTATCTTTAGTAGCCTCTCTTACCGGGAAATGTCTCCTAGTGTTTCCACCGAGCCATGGTAGCTTGCTACTGCTCCGGAACACTTAGGCTGGCCGGCATGTGTCCTTCTTCGTTCCTGTGTCTGTCCCTTCGGGGAAATGTCATGCTTTGAGTACCGGAGTCCTGTTAGCCCGCTACAACCCGGTTTACCGGAGTCCTGCTAGCCCAGTGCTACAGCCCGGACCCACTTGCTGATGACCGACACGTTCGAAGCTGGGTCATGGATGCCTGTCCCTGTAAGTCTGTGCCACTTTGGGTTTACGACTAGTCATGTCAGCCCGGGCTCCTTATCATATGGATGCTAGCGACACTATCATATACGTGAGCCAAAAGGCGCAAACGGTCCCGGGCAAAGGTAAGGCGACACCCGTGGGGATACCGTGCGTGAGGCCGCAAAGTGATATGAGGTGTTACCGGCTAGATCAATGTGACATCGAGTCGGGGTCCTGACATCTGGATACCCATGTTGGCTCCCACATGCTCCTCGATGATGTCATCGGATGAACCACAATGTCGAGGATTCAATCAACCCCGTATACTATTCCCTTTGTCAATTGGTACGTTACTTGCCCGAGACTCGATCGTCGGTATCCCAATACCTCGTTCAGTCTCGTTACCGGCAAGTCACTTTACTCGTACCGTAATGCATGATCCCGTGACCAAACACTTGGTCACTTTGAGCTCATAATGATGATGCACTACCGAGTGGGCCCAGTGATACCTCTCTGTCATACAGAGTGACAAATCCCAGTCCCGATCCGTGTCAACCCAACAAACACTTTCGGAGATACCTATAGTGCACCTTTATAGTCACCCAGTTATGTTGTGACGTTTGGTACACCCAAAGCACTCCTACGGTATCCGGAAGTTACACGATCTCATGGTCTAAGGAAAAGATACTTGACATTGGAAAAGCTCTAGCAAAACGAACTACACGATCTTGTGCTATGCTTAGGATTGGGTCTTGTCCATCACGTCATTCTCCTAATGACGTGATCCCGTTGTCAATGACATCTAATGTCCATAGTCAGGAAACCATGACTATCTGTTGACCAACGAGCTAGTCAACTAGAGGCTTACTAGGGACGTATTGTGGTCTATGTATTCACACGTGTATTGCGATTTCCGGATAATACAATTATAGCATAAAAGACAATTATCATGAACAAGGAAATATAATAATAATCCTTTTATTATTGCCTCTAGGGCATATTTCCAACATGAGCATCTACGGCCCGCTCCTCAGCCATCCTGGTTTCCTCAGCAGTCATCTCCTCCTTGGCCTGAGCTATCTGATCCCGCAATTTCCTGACCTCTGTGTTATGCTCATCCCAATTATCCGGATTAACCTCTACGGTCAACAATGTTACCAAAGCATCCAATAAACTGGACATGACTTGAACCGGCGGGTGCGCGGGGCCTCCTGCCCTGGCTACCGATCCGGAAATCATTGCTGTCGTAGCTGAGGAATGCGGCACGGGCTGCGTACCGGCCATGAAGATCGCAACCCGGTTTGGCGGTTCAAAAGGGTCTGGAATACTGTCACCATCAGAACAGCCCCCAAACCGGCCATCTGGCATTTGGTACAATGACTCGGTCTCCCCGGTGGATGACTCGCCATCTGAACAGACCGTCGTCTCATCGTCGGATACCGGTTCAGATTCTGCACCATGGATGAATCCTACGAACGCACGCTTCATGGCAGGCTGAACCCGGGCAGGGCTTGCACGCTGAGCTGTCTCGATGAGGTCGGTGCAGATGTCCGGCTCAGGGACCGGTTAGCCGATCTTGCCTATGAAGACGTGAATTCCTCCAAAGGGGACCCGGTACCCGTACTCAATTGAGCCGGCGTCGGGGCCCCAGCCTGCGTCGTCGATGTAGAGCTTGCCGCGATGACTCTCGGTCATCCGGCCCACTGCATATCCCTTGAGCCCTTCAAACTTGCCCTCTAAGAACTTGAAACCATCATGCGAGAGCCCCACGGTGGGTGCCAACTGTCGTGGAATTAACACGTCAAATGTCCTAACGTAAGGACTTAGTCATGGAGCCATCGCAACGAGATTAGCTTAAAGGGGTTAAACTGGACAAAGGACACAGGAAGTTTATACTGGTTCGGCCCCTTGCGGTGAAGGTTGTTGGGGAACGTAGCAGAAATTCAAAATTTTCCTACGAGTCACCAAGATCTATCTATGGAGAGACTAGCAACGAGAGAGAGGAGAGTGCATCTACATACCCTTGTAGATCGCTAAGCGGAAGCGTTCAAGAGAACAGGGTTGAAGGAGTCGTACTCGTCGTGATCCAAATCACCGGAGATCCTAGTGCCGAACGGACGGCACCTCTGCGTTCAACACACGTGCAGCCCGGTGATGTCTCCCACGCCTTGATCCAGCAAGGAGAGAGGGAGAGGCTGGGGAAGACTCCGTCCAGCAGCAGCACAACGGCATGGTGGTGATGGAGGAGCGTGGCAATCCTGCAGGGCTTCACCAAGCACCGTGGGAGAGGAGGAGGACTTGGGAGAGGGGGAGGACTGTGCCAGAACTTGGGTGTGGCTGCCCTCCCACCCCCCCATATATATAGGGGCAAGGGAGAGGGGGGCCGGCCCCCTCAGATCCAATTTGAGGAGGGGGCGGCGGCCAGGGGGGTTGCCTTGCCCCCCAAGGCAAGGGGGCGCCCCCCTTTAGGCATGAAAATGTGTATCACTACGATCGAGATTCAATAAACCATTCCTTTTAGGTGCAAGACCATTGAAGGTATTATTCAAATAAACAGAGTAACCATTATTCTCCTTAAATGAATAACCGTATTGCGATAGACATAATCCACTCAGAAGCACAATATCAAGGTTTCGAGATCAACAATTAACATACAGAAGTAGTAAGAACTGAACTGAGACTTAAATCCAACAATCTTATAAGTCCACTGATTAGTAACACGTGATCCTGATAGAAAGAAAAGATGGCCTAGTTCTTAATCCCCGCAGTAAACATAAGATGACTCAGATCAGAAGGGCATAAGGTATAAGGAGTAAAAAGAGCCTTACGTTCCATCCCACAATCAATTCCCTTACATATAACTAAAGCATTTCTAGACTCAACTTCGACCAGTTTGGCTTGGTAATCCTACAGGCAGTCAAGCTCTGATACCAACGCTGTCAGGACCCCGACTCAATGCCACATCGATCTAGCATGTAACACCTCATATCACTTTGCGGCCTCATGCACGGTATCCCCACGGGTGTCGCATTACCTTTGCCCGGGACCGTTTGCGCCTTTTGGCACACGTATATGACAGTGTCGCTAGCATCCATATGATAAGGAGCCCGGGCTGACATGGCTAGTCGTAAACCCAAAGTGGCACAGACTTACAGGGACAGGCATCCATGACCCAGCATCGAACGTGTCGGTCATCAGTGAGTGAATCCAGGCTGTAGCACTGGGCTAGCAGGACTCCGGTGAACCGGGCTGTAGCGGGCTAACAGGACTCCGGTATTCATCGCGTGACATTTCCCCGAAGGGACAGACACAGGAACGAAGAAGGACACATGCCGGCCAGCCTAAGTGTTCCGGAGCAGTAGTAAGCTACCAAGGCTCAATGGAAACACTAGGAGACATTTCCCGGTAAGAGAGGCTACTAAAGATAAACAACTAGATGGTCAGATCCCACACATACCAAGCATTTCAATAACATACACACAATATGCTCGATATGTGCAATACAACATGGCATCACAAAATGACTCTACGACTCAAGTAGTTTATTCAATAGGCTCCGAGGAGCGAGGCATTACAAACATGGGTCTCATGACCCAACAATCAGAGCATACAAGTCAAAGCACAAGCGGAAGCTATCATGTCTGAGTACAGACATCTATAAATGAAAAAGGCTGAGAAGCCTGACTATCTACCAGATCCTGCCGAGGGCACAAGATCGTAGCTGAGGTATCAAGCTAAACGTTGAAGTCCAAGCGGAACTACTAGTGAGACCGAAGTCTCTCTGCAAAAAACATAAAATAGGCAAACGTGAGTACAAATGTACCCAGCAAGACTTAAATCAGAACTATCTTCATATGCATCATTATCAACAAAGGGATGGTGGGGTTTAACTGCAGCAAGCCAGCTTTGACTCGGTGGCTATCCTGAACTACGACTGCAAGTAACTCTTTTGAGGTGGCGCACACGAGTCCACATATTCACCAACCAATACACCACTATGGAACCGCTCCCGTCTCCCTACGAGAACGCCATCCATAGCACTCACGCTTATCTTGCGCATTTTAAAGTATCCACTTTCACTTGTCTATGAACTGATATAAGCAACCCAGAAGTCCTTTTCCGCGGACACGGCTATTCGAATAGATGATGTTAACCCTGCAGGGGTGTACTTCTTCATACATGTTTCCACCACTTAGCGTCTGCACACGACATGTGCTCGGCAGACTTCAAGCGAAAGCCGACGTGGGTGTAGACCACGACCTACCTAAACACTCAAGTCTCTAGTCCAGGTTTATCGCCTATTCGGGTTCCATCCATGAGGAGATCCGGCCGGAGTTTCGCTCACAGCCCCAAACGATGTGAACAGGGTTCCCGAGATACCAAACGGGCATCCGGTACACCGTGCCACGTGCCTACCGCATCACAGCCCACCCCTACGGTCAGCGCTGTCCACGGCCTCCAGCATACTACAAACACCAGAAACTACTTGCAACTCCTGGACAGAGGACAAGGGTGAATAAGAAGTCGAGCGGGGTCATATTTCAGGGCCCAATGTATGGTAGTAGCTGAATCATGGATCACAAACACAGAACTCAGTTCCTGAGGACGGCTTCAATGAGACAACCCACCATGTACTCCTACATGGCCTCTCACCGATACCTTTTACCAAATCGTGTTCACACACTTAGCTCACACACAGTAGGACATGTTCACACACCTCTGATTCATCCCGGATGAATCAGACCTGACACAACTCTAAGCAGTAGCAGGCATGACAAACAAGCATGAATGAGTAGGCACAACAGGGCTCAAACAACTCCTACTCATGCTAGTGGGTTTCATCTATTTACTGTGGCAATGACAGGTCATGCAAAGGATAAAGGGGTTCAGCTACCGCAGCAAGTAACAGATGAATCGATGTTGTCCTAATGCAGTAAAAGAGAGCAGGAGCGAGAGAGTAGGATTGTATCGGAATGAACAAGGGGGTTTTGCTTGCCTGGCACTTCTGAAGATAACATTGAGTCTTCATCAGTGTCAACGATCACATCATCGGTATCACGTCTATCGAGAGGGGACAAATACCGGTAACACAGAAGGAAACATAATCAATGCAATGCACAATATGATGCATGATCATGACATGGCAAAATGAATGTGTTTTGGGCTAATGCAACTAGCCACAGATTAAATGAAGTTGGTTTGTGTCAGGTCCCCGACTCGATGTCACATCGATCTAGCTGGTAACACCTTATATCACTCTGCGGCCTCACGCACGGTATCCCCACGGGTGTCGTCTTACCTTTTCCCGGGACCGTTTGCGCCTTTTGGCTCACGTATATGATAGTGTCGCTAGCATCCATATGATAAAGAGCCCGGGCTGACATGACTAGTCGTAAACCCAAAGTGGCACAGACTTACAGGGACAGGCATCCATGACCCAGCTTCGAACGTGTCGGTCATCAGCAAGTGGGTCCGGGCTGTAGCACTGGGCTAGCAGGACTCCGGTAAACCGGGCTGTAGCGGGCTAACAGGACTCCGGTACTCAAAGCGTGACATTTCCCCGAAGGGACAGACACAGGAACGAAGAAGGACACATGCCGGCCAGCCTAAGTGTTCCAGAGCAGTAGCAAGCTACCATGGCTCAGCGGTAACACTAGGAGACATTTCCCGGTAAGAGAGGCTACTAAAGATAAACAACTAGATAGTCAGATCCCACACATACCAAGCATTTCAATAACATACACACAATATGCTCGATATGTGCAATACAACATGGCATCACAAAATGACTCTACGACTCAAGTAGTTTATTCAATAGGCTCCGAGGAGCGAGATATTACAATCATGGGTCTCATGACCCAACAATCAGAGCATACAAGTCAAAGCACAAGCGGAAGCTATCATGTCTGGGTACAGACATCTATAAATGAAAAAGGCTGAGAAGCCTGACTATCTACCAGATCCTGCCGAGGGCACAAGATCGTAGCTGAGGTAACAAGCTAAACGTCGAAGTCCAAGCGGAACTACTAGTGAGACTGAAGTCTCTCTGCAAAAACATAAAATAGGCAAACGTGAGTACAAATGTACCCAGCAAGACTTACATCAGATCTATCTACACATGCATCATTATCAACAAAGGGGATGGTGGAGTTTGACTGCAGCAAGCCAGCTTTGACTCGGTGGCTATCCTGAACTACGAATGCAAGTAACTCTTTTGAGGTGGCGCACACGAGTCCACATATTCACCAACCAATACACCACTATGGATCCGCTCCCGTCTCCCTACGAGAACGCCATCCATAGCACTCACGCTTATCTTGCGTATTTTAGAGTATCCACTTTCACTTGTCTATGAACTGATATAAGGGGTCCACGTTTCCATATCCGAGGAATCCGGCTATTCGAATAGATGATGTTAACCCTGCAGGGGTGTACTTCTTCATACATGTTTCCACCACTTAGCGTCTGCACACGACATGTGCTCGGCAGACTTCAAGCGAAAGCCGACGTGGGTGTAGACCACGACCTACCTAAACACTCAAGTCTCTAGTCCAGGTTTATCGCCTATTCGGGTTCCATCCATGAGGAGATCCGGCCGGAGTTTCGCTCACAGCCCCAAACGATGTGAACAGGGTTCCCGAGATACCAAACGGGCATCCGGTACACCGTGCCACGTACCTACCGCATCACAGCCCACCCCTACGGTCAGCGCTGTCCACGGCCTCCAGTAAGCTACAAACACCAGAAACTACTTGCAACTCCTGGACAGAGGACTAGGGTGAATAAGAAGTCGAGCGGGGTCATATTTCAGGGCCCAATGTATGGTAGTAGCTGAATCATGGATCACAAACACAGAACTCAGTTCCTGAGGACGGCTGCAATGAGACAACCCACCATGTGCTCCTACATGGCCTCTCACCGCTACCTTTACCAAATCGTGTTCACACACTTAGCTCACACACAGTAGCACATGTTCACACGCCTCTGATTCATCCCCGATGAATCAGACCTGACTCAACTCTAAGCAGTAGCAGGCATGACAAACAAGCATGAATGAGTAGGCACAACAGGGCTCAAACAATTCCTACTCATACTAGTGGGTTTCATCTATTTACTGTGGAATGACAGGTCATGCAAAGGATAAAGGGGTTCAGCTACCGCAGCAAGTAACAGATGAATCGTTGTTGTCCTAATGCAGTAAAAGAGAGCAGGAGCGAGAGAGTAGGATTGTATCGGAATGAACAAGGGGGTTTTGCTTGCCTGGCACTTCTGAAGATAACATTGAGTCTTCATCAGTGTCAACGATCACATCATCGGTATCATGTCTATCGAGAGGGGACAAATACCGGCAACACAGAAGGGAACACAATCAATGCAATGCACAATATGATGCATGATCATGACATGGCAAAATGAATGTGTTTTGAGCTAATGCAACTAAAACCAGATTAAATGGAGTTGGTTTGAATCCAAGATTCAAATTCAAACTCCATATGTGGATATTTAAATGCCCTTTATATGATTTGTGCTAAACAGCAGCTATAAGTTGTTCTAACATGCATGAAAATGGTACAGATGGATTCCTTGAATTTTTCTGATAATTTTTCATATATAAATTATTTAATTTGGAGTTACGGTTAATTTTCTATGATTTATAGAAGTTTTGGTTATTATCTGAAATTTATAAATCATTTTTGATTTATTTTAATTCCAGAAACAAATACTGCGTCAGCATGACGTATTAGTGACGTCAGCAGGTCAACGTGGCTGATCCAGGTCAAACCTGGCCAGTGGGTCCCATCCGTCAGTGACTAACCTAACTAATCTAATTTAGTTAGTGGCCTGGGGCCCATTGTCAGTGTCTATTAAACTAACTAATATTTAGTTAACACTAATCCTAGCCTAATTAGCCGGGCGGGCCCGCAGGTCAGTGAGAGAGAGGGGGGGTCAAACCTGGCAGTGGGGTCAACCCACGCCGGTCATCGGGTCAGCGGTCGCCGGCGTTTAGCCGCCGGCGAGTCCAGACGCGGCGGAGGGCTCGGAAACGAGCCACATGGCATCGTTTCGGCCGTGGTTTGTTGCATTCGAACGCGCGCAGTGGCGCACATCTAGTGGTGGCAGTGACAGGTGCTGGGGTGGCCGGAAAAGTGGTCGGCGACGAGGTTTGGCGGCGGCAGCAGCTCGGGCAATCCTGGGGTGGCGCTATAGAGCACTAGAGGAGAGACCGAAGGGCGCTGCGGGCTCCTGGGAGGGCGGCGGACATGGTGACGCGCTCAGACGCACGCTGGGATGGCCCTGGCCACGGCAACGACATGGCACGGCGGCGGCAAGCTCGGCCGTGGTCGGAAGATGGAGCTAGGGGACGGGAACAGAGGGGGCGAGCAAAGAGGAGGCAGCAGGAGCTCACAGGGAGACCGATGAGGTGGTCAGCGAGCTCGGGGGCGTCTTCGGTGCTGCGAATCGAACGGCGGCGATCGCCGTCCGTGGCGATGAAGATGGCGGTGATGGCGTGGCTTCAGGGCACCCGGCGTCGCGTGCGTCGTGGTAGAGCTTCCCGGATCCAAGGCGGAGCTCGTGGCCTAACTGGCTGGGCTTGGGGATGCTGGTGGCTCCGGTGGTACTCGTCGGCGGTCTCGGTGCATCCGGGGATGAGCGAGGGAGAGAGACAGAAGAGGGAGAGGGGATGCAGCGAGTGAGGGAAAGGAGAGAGGGGACACGGGGCGTCGTCGTGGCGCGAATTAGGACGAAGGGCGGCCTCCAGCGCGAAGCAGGAGGTGGCCGGGGCTCTCGGGCGCGCGCCACGCCTCGCCTCTGCCTACTGGCAGAGGAAGACGACGAGCGGCGAGGTAGATGGGCTGGGCTGGGCCGCGGGAGAAGCTGGGCCAGGCAGGTAAGTCAGGTAAGTGGCTGGGCTTCTCCTTTTTTTTCTGTTCTGTTTCTTTTATTTAATATCTTTTGCCATTGTTTGAATTTAAACAAATTCAAATAATGCCAAAAACTCCTCTGAATATTTTTATTTGGCTAGATGGACTTTTCCAAAAGCTCATAAAATATTCCAGGGGTATTTAAATTATATTCTAATTATATGAATATAATTCAAATTCAAATAGCTAATGAATTAAATCCAAAGTCCCAAAAATAATTCCTTAAAAAGGTTCAATATTTTGGTTGGGACCAGAACCCTTACCAAAAATTATCAAACATTTAAGAAGAGCCTTTTGGAGCAATGAATGAGATTTCTAGGGTTTTTGCCCCTCTTTTATTTAGGGTTTTGAGGCTTCCAATATTCCTCAATTCAAGTTTCAAAAATATAGACATGATGCACACATGAAGCTAGCCTAGAGCAATGCCAGAAACTAGGGATGTGACAACTCACCCCCACTAAACAAGAATCTCGTCTCGAGATTCAAGCGTAGGGTAGGATGAAGGGGAAACGCAAACTAGTATAATCTTCACGATCCAGGGTGCACTTCAAATGAACGTTGATTTGAACACCATCATTGTCTTCAAGTCTTGCTCTGAGAAATCCTGCCAACATGACATGGAGGGAAGAAGGAGACTCTAGAAGGGTCGATCTTCTCGAAGATCGAACAACTCACGATTAACCTACGGAATGAGACATAGCAACATCTCTCGAGCTGAGAGACGAAGCACGCACCCATAGGAATGGAGTGAAGCAGATGACAAGGGTTCACTAGGTAGACAACAATTCCACACCTAAGAGGGTGGTGAACGGTTGTCAACGTAGCGAGGAGTTGAGTTGCCATGATACCACAATGATGCACCTTAGGGAAGGTGACTCGAAGATATATCCCCTTAAGTGGCAAAAGAATTACTTTTGATTCAAAGATCATTGAAACTCTTTATACCAGCCTAAGCAATCACAAGCGATCATTTGGAGGGGGTCGGTAGAATGGCATACTCGAACTTGGATGATGTGGATTACCTTGTTGAAGACAACGTAATGGATGAATTTGCTTACCACCGGAAATGGAAGAGACCCATGGTAGAATGCCACATTGGTGGTGCAAGCTGGGAACAAAATGCAAATGCTGGGAATGATTCTGGTAACTGGGGAAGAACCCAACAATAGAGAGTGAATTCACTGTTTGAAAAGGTCATAGCATTGACGAGGGAACTGAGAGCAGGCCTAGCTAGTGCCGATGATAACACGTAGCGCTTGTGCGTGCTCTCAAGAACTTGAGCATTTCCACAATCATCAAGATTCCACCAATATCCGTGTCAAGGATTCTGGCAACACAACTTGCTACCATGATGAATGGTGTTGGAGGATGCAGATGCAAAGGAAGATAACACCTTCTCAGATTTCACCCTTGACGGGGCCAAGGAAATAAAATCTGGATGATCGACCGAGAGACATTTAGCACTCCGCTTCTAATGTTCTCCTTGATGTGCTAGGGTAACCCATTCATAGATATGGTTTGATATCTAGAACATCAAGTAAAGGTCGGACTTCGGGAGCAATAGAATCCATAAAAAACAGTTACGGAGGTAAACCCTACGAAATCCTTATGGGGAGGTGGCCAACTTCCTTAACAAGATACTTCAATGATAGGTCTACTGGATGGGTGTGTTGGCCACGACATCCACCTTACCGGTTATCGAGAGACCAATATTATAGTTCTTAGGGAAATGTTCCAACCATCATATCTGCCTGAGATTCAGCTCTGGTTGGTGTTAGGATATTCCAGGCTCATCGAGTCTTAGGAAGAAAAATGAAAGTTTGCAACACAAATCGACGAGATGACGTTGCGGGATTCTCGGGAGATGAACTACGATAGCAAGCTCCAAAACATGAGCTGGTTCTGCTACAAACATGTGAACATGTTGTCCAAGACAAGCATGACCACGTGGTAGTCTTATAATAAAACACTACCGAGTTCAGGAGGGGGAACCATCAACGAGGGTATCGAAGTTCTTTCATAAGTCCGGATTAGCTCTTATGAAGGAACTCCTTCTCCTTGAACAAATCAATCAGTGGCTTGGTGTGCTAGGGATACATATAGATTGAAGGTTGCAAGTCTTCAAACCACAACATTCTTCGCACGTGTGCATGACTGATTTGGAATGATTCCAAAGAAAGCAACATTGACTTTCTCGAATCCACGGCGGCAACTTGCATCAGATGCACATGAATTAAAGGAAGTCACTACCTTCATCCAAACATATGCTTCATGAGCTAGCATGAACAAATGCTTTCAAAAGTTTCCAACACTAGCTTAATGTTCAGCAAAATTATGAAGAAGACAAGGATGTTGTCAATGGGCTCAACAACAATTCATCTAGGTTTCCTTTTAAAAGGAATTCCATAGTTAAGTGAACAAGTGATAGCATTGGTCAGACCCAAAAGATATAATGGTGTATGCTCGAGGGATCAACCACGAATAAGACAACATTACGAGCATCGTTGGTACTGATTTGATTTGACGATAGCCCACACTCAAATCAAAGGATTGATAAGACAATAGGTCCAGCAACTGATCACAAGGACCAATCGATGAAGATATCATCTTTCTTCAACACACACTACACAAGAATATCCCTTTGGAACGAACTAAGTCAGACAAGATTTTATCTTCCAACTCTCCAAGTTGTTGTTTAGCTTATCCAACTAGCTCAGGGTATCCAACACGGATTCTTGGAGAAGGGGTGGTTTACGGAAATAAATCAACTTGATCACGAACTCAACATAGCGGTCTGGTGACAACCCGGTAACACCTCCAAGAAGATATTTGGAAAGTCACGAACCACCGGTATGTTACTAAGCTCGAGAACAATCTTGCTTTTGAGGGCAAGACGATATGATCAAATGAGTGAGGACTTGACAAGATCCTAACTCATCAATCGAAGGGTGCACCGAAATAAGGACTAGGTAGCACGATCAGTCTTAGAAGGATGATTCGAAAACCAACATACTAAGAATGAAATTATTATCCTTTAACTACCAAGCAACAGAGTTGCTAGCAGTATTGATTTCACACATCACAATTCATTTGTCGGTATTCCGGTTGCATCAACACGAGGGCCGAGGAATGAACAGTGATGGCAAGAAGTGTCACTGTACCAAGAGTTCATGGGATGGTGTGCAATTCCTATAACAATCTCGATATAAAGATGGTAATACTCCAAGGTAGAACAGAATCAAAAGGTAGGCTGGCATTTTGATCTGCGGAGCACAATTGCTTTGACCCAATCCTAGATATGGAAGAGGTACTGGAGTTTGTTTCTCCAAGTCATTCAGGACAGAATGGCTTGACGGACCACAAGGGTAATAGGCATCGATAAACGAACGCACACATACTCTTGACTATCAATTGATAGACGAGGGTCAGAATGCAACTAAAGAGAACAACTCAAAGGAACATATAATTTTCTGAGTTGTGGATGCATAAATTAGTATGTCGAACCAATTTCAACATGATTCTTACGGATAACCCATGCAGAAAGGTTGAGCTGGCAGAGTCACAATATAGCATGGAGAACTCATAGAGGGCCTGTTGTGATCTTTTGGTCCAACAAACTTCTGCCATAATGGTTCATGGTATTTGGAAGAACGATATACCACGGACCTCGAGGACTATCGCAAAGTTACTAATATCCTGAAGGAACTAGTAAACACTATCAACATGAAGTAAGTAGAGTGAATCTCGGGTTCAAGAACCCAGGAGTAGAATACCTACTACTAAGTAGCATCACGGGATGCTTCCGAGAATAAAGGCCAGAATCTTCACACTAGGACACAAATCATGGCTAGACCACTAGATGATCCCCTAAGCACTTAGGGTCATAATAATAATTCCAACATATATGTCGAGGCAATAATTACCTCAACACACCGATTAGTGTGGTTAATCTGGCCCATGGGAACATCGGAAACAGAAGGAAGGGATTTGCAAATGCATCGGACTATTTAGAAACCTGGGATGACTCGGACAGCATAACGGCTGTAAATGCTCAAAAAAGATTTGAGACATTCACAAAAATGGTGGCATAACCACTCAGAAGCACAATATCAAGGTTTCGAGATCAACAATTAACATACAGAAGTAGTAAGAACTGAACTGAGACTTAAATCCAACAATCTTATAAGTCCACTGATTAGTAACACGTGATCCTGATAGAAAGAAAAGATGGCCTAGTTCTTAATCCCCGCAGTAAAGATAAGATGACTCAGATCAGAAGGGCATAAGGTATAAGGAGTAAAAAGAGCCTTACGTTCCATCCCACAATCAATTCCCTTACATATAACTAAAGCATTTCTAGACTCAACTTCGACCAGTTTGGCTTGGTAATCCTACAGGCAGTCAAGCTCTGATACCAACGCTGTCAGGACCCCGACTCAATGCCACATCGATCTAGCATGTAACACCTCATATCACTTTGCGGCCTCACGCACGGTATCCCCACGGGTGTCGCATTACCTTTGCCCGGGACCGTTTGCGCCTTTTGGCACACGTATATGACAGTGTCGCTAGCATCCATATGATAAGGAGCCCGGGCTGACATGGCTAGTCGTAAACCCAAAGTGGCACAGACTTACAGGGACAGGCATCCATGACCCAGCATCGAACGTGTCGGTCATCAGTGAGTGAATCCAGGCTGTAGCACTGGGCTAGCAGGACTCCGATGAACCGGGCTGTAGCGGGCTAACAGGACTCCGGTATTCATCGCGTGACATTTCCCCGAAGGGACAGACACAGGAACGAAGAAGGACACATGCCGGCCAGCCTAAGTGTTCCGGAGCAGTAGTAAGCTACCAAGGCTCAATGGAAACACTAGGAGACATTTCCCGGTAAGAGAGGCTACTAAAGATAAACAACTAGATGGTCAGATCCCACACATACCAAGCATTTCAATAACATACACACAATATGCTCGATATGTGCAATACAACATGGCATCACAAAATGACTCTACGACTCAAGTAGTTTATTCAATAGGCTCCGAGGAGCGAGGCATTACAAACATGGGTCTCATGACCCAACAATCAGAGCATACAAGTCAAAGCACAAGCGGAAGCTATCATGTCTGAGTACAGACATCTATAAATGAAAAAGGCTGAGAAGCCTGACTATCTACCAGATCCTGCCGAGGGCACAAGATCGTAGCTGAGGTATCAAGCTAAACGTCGAAGTCCAAGCGGAACTACTAGTGAGACCGAAGTCTCTCTGCAAAAAACATAAAATAGGCAAACGTGAGTACAAATGTACCCAGCAAGACTTACATCAGAACTATCTTCATATGCATCATTATCAACAAAGGGATGGTGGGGTTTAACTGCAGCAAGCCAGCTTTGACTCGGTGGCTATCCTGAACTACGACTGCAAGTAACTCTTTTGAGGTGGCGCACACGAGTCCACATATTCACCAACCAATACACCACTATGGAACCGCTCCCGTCTCCCTACAAGAACGCCATCCATAGCACTCACGCTTATCTTGCGCATTTTAAAGTATCCACTTTCACTTGTCTATGAACTGATATAAGCAACCCAGAAGTCCTTTTCCGCGGACACGGCTATTCGAATAGATGATGTTAACCCTGCAGGGGTGTACTTCTTCATACATGTTTCCACCACTTAGCGTCTGCACACGACATGTGCTCGGCAGACTTCAAGCGAAAGCCGACGTGGGTGTAGACCACGACCTACCTAAACACTCAAGTCTCTAGTCCAGGTTTATCGCCTATTCGGGTTCCATCCATGAGGAGATCCGGCCGGAGTTTCGCTCACAGCCCCAAACGATGTGAACAGGGTTCCCGAGATACCAAACGGGCATCCGGTACACCGTGCCACGTACCTACCGCATCACAGCCCACCCCTACGGTCAGCGCTGTCCACGGCCTCCAGTAAGCTACAAACACTAGAAACTACTTGCAACTCCTGGACAGAGGACGAGGGTGAATAAGAAGTCGAGCGGGGTCATATTTCAGGGCCCAATGTATGGTAGTAGCTGAATCATGGATCACAAACACAGAACTCAGTTCCTGAGGATGGCTGCAATGAGACAACCCACCATGTACTCCTACATGGCCTCTCACCGCTACCTTTACCAAATCGTGTTCACACACTTAGCTCACACACAGTAGGACATGTTCACACACCTCTGATTCATCCCCGATGAATCAGACCTGACTCAACTCTAAGCAGTAGCAGGCATGACAAACAAACATGAATGAGTAGGCACAACAGGGCTCAAACAACTCCTACTCATGCTAGTGGGTTTCATCTATTTACTGTGGAATGACAGGTCATGCAAAGGATAAAGGGGTTCAGCTACCGCAGCAAGTAACAGATGAATCGATGTTGTCCTAATGCAGTAAAAGAGAGCAGGAGCGAGAGAGTGGGATTTTATCGGAATGAACAAGGGGGTTTTGCTTGCCTGGCACTTCTGAAGATAACATTGAGTCTTCATCAGTGTCAACGATCACATCATCGGTATCACGTCTATCGAGAGGGGACAATACCGGCAACACAGAAGGAAACACAATCAATGCAATGCACAATATGATGCATGATCATGACATGGCAATATGAATGTGTTTTGGGCTAATGCACCTAAAACCAGATTAAATGAAGTTGGTTTGAATACAAGATTCAAATTCAAACTCCATATGTGATTATTTAAATTCCCTTCACTTCATTTGCCCTAAACAGTAGTGATAAGTTGTTCTAACATGCATGAAAAGGGTACAGATGGATTCCTTGAATTTTTCTGATAATTTTTCATATATAAATTATTTAATTTGGAGTTACGGTTAATTTTCTATGATTTTTAGAAGTTTTAGGCATTTTCTGAAATTTCTTATATAAAAATAAATTCAGAAAGTATTACTGCGTCATACTGACGTCACGATGACGTCAGCAGGTCAACGTGGCACAGTCCGGTCAAACCTGACCAGTGGGGTCCACTGGTCAGTGACTAACCTAACTAATCTAATTTAGTTAGTGGCCTGGGGCCCATTGTCAGTGTCTATTAAACTAACTAATATTTAGTTAACACTAATCCTAGCCTAATTAGCCGGGCGGGCCCGCAGGTCAGTGAGAGAGAGGGGGGGGGGTCAAACCTGGCAGTGGGGTCAACCCACGCCGGTCATCGGGTCAGCGGTCGCCGGCGTTTAGCCGCCGGCGAGTCCAGACGCGGCGGAGGGCTCGGAAACGAGCCACATGGCATCGTTTCGGCCGTGGTTTGTTGCATTCGAACGCGCGCAGTGGCGCGCATCTAGTGGTGGCAGTGACAGGTGCTGGGGTGGCCGGAAAAGTGGTCGGCGACGAGGTTTGGCGGCGGCAGCAGCTCGGGCAATCCTGGGGTGGCGCTATAGAGCACTAGAGGAGAGACCGAAGGGCGCTGCGGGCTCCTGGGAGGGCGGCGGACATGGTGACGCGCTCAGACGCACGCTGGGATGGCCCTGGCCACGGCAACGACATGGCACGGCGGCGGCAAGCTCGGCCGTGGTCGGAAGATGGAGCTAGGGGATGGGAACAGAGGGGGCGAGCAAAGAGGAGGCAGCAGGAGCTCACAGGGAGACCGATGAGGTGGTCAGCGAGCTCGGGGGCGTCTTCGGTGCTGCGAATCGAACGGCGGCGATCGCCGGCCGTGGCGATGAAGATGGCGGTGATGGCGTGGCTTCAGGGCACCCGGCGTCGCGTGCGTCGTGGTAGAGCTTCCCGGATCCAAGGCGGAGCTCGTGGCCTAACTGGCTGGGCTTGGGGATGCTGGTGGCTCCGGTGGTACTCGTCGGCGGTCTCGGTGCATCCGGGGATGAGCGAGGGAGAGAGACAGAAGAGGGAGAGGGGATGCAGCGAGTGAGGGAAAGGAGAGAGGGGACACGGGGCGTCGTCGTGGCGCGAATTAGGACGAAGGGCGGCCTCCAGCGCGAAGCAGGAGGTGGCCGGGGCTCTCGGGCGCGCGCCACGCCTCGCCTCTGCCTACTGGCAGAGGAAGACGACGAGCGGCGAGGTAGATGGGCTGGGCTGGGCCGCGGGAGAAGCTGGGCCAGGCAGGTAAGTCAGGTAAGTGGCTGGGCTTCTCCTTTTTTTTCTGTTCTGTTTCTTTTATTTAATATCTTTTGCCATTGTTTGAATTTAAACAAATTCAAATAATGCCAAAAACTCCTCTGAATATTTTTATTTGGCTAGATGGACTTTTCCAAAAGCTCATAAAATATTTCAGGGGTATTTAAATTATATTCTAATTATATGAATATAATTCAAATTCAAATAGCTAATGAATTAAATCCAAAGTCCCAAAAATAATTCCTTAAAAAGGTTCAATATTTTGGTTGGGACCAGAACCCTTACCAAAAATTATCAAACATTTAAGAACATCCAAAGAGTTTACTAGTGTCACTAGTGTCACTAAACTAGTTCACATCACCATGTGATTAAGACTCAATGAGTTCTGGGGTTTGATCATGTTTTGCTTGTGAGAGAGGTTTTAGTCAACGGGTCTGCAACATTCAGATCCGTATGTATTTCGCAATTCTCTATGTCATATTGTAAATGCTGCTTCCACGCTCCACTTGGAGCTATTCCAAATGGTTGCTCCACTATACGTATCCGGTTTGCTACTCAGAGTCACTCGAATAGGTGTTAAAGCTTGCATCAACGTAACCCTTTACGCCGAACTCTTTATCACCTCCATAATCAAGAAACATGTCCTTATTTACTCCAAGGACAATTTTGACCGTTGTACAATGATCCATTCCTGGATCATTCTTGTACCCCTTGACTGACTCATGGCAAGACACTCTTCCGGTGCGGTACACAACATAGCATACTCTAGAGCCTACGTCTGAAGCATAGGGGACGACCTTCGTCCTTTCTCTCTCTTCTATCGTGGTCGAGCTTTAAGTCTTAACTTCATACCTTACAACTCAGTCAAGAACTCCTTCTTTGACTGATCCATCTTGAACACCTTCAAGATCATTTCAAGGTATGTGCTCATTTGAAAGTACCATTTAGCGGTTTTTGATCTATCCTCGTAGATCTTGATGCTCAATGTTCAAGCAGCTTAATCCAGGTTTTCTATTGAAAAACACCTTTCAAACAACCCTATATGCTTTCCAGAAATTCTACATCATTTCTGTGAAGGAAATATGCCCTAGAGGCAATAATAAAGTTATTATTTATTTCCTTATATCATGATAAATGTTTATTATTCATGCTAGAATTGTATTAACCGGAAACATAATACATGTGTGAATACATAGACAAACATAGTGTCACTAGTATGCCTCTACTTGACTAGCTCGTTTATCAAAGATGGTTATGTTTCCTAGCCATGGACAAAAGAGTTGTCATTTGATTAACGGGATCACATCATTAGGAGAATGATGTGATTGACTTGAACCATTACGTTAGCTTAGCACTTGATCGTTTAGTATGTTGCTATCGCTTTCTTCATGACTTATACATGTTCCTATGACTATGAGATTATGCCACTCCCGTTTCTCGGAGGAACACTTTGTGTGCTACCAAACGTCACAACGTAACTGGGTGATTATAAAGGTGCTCTACAGGTGTCTCTGAAGGTACTTGTTGGGTTGGCGTATTTCGAGATTAGGATTTGTCACTCCGATTGTCGGAGAGGTATCTCTGGGCCCTCTCGGTAATGCACATCACTTAAGCCTTGCAAGCATTGCAACTAATGAGTTAGTTGTGAGATGATGTATTGCGGAACGAGTAAAGAGACTTGCCGGTAACGAGATTGAACTAGGTATTGAGATACCGATGATCGAATCTCGGGAAAGTAACATACCGATGACAAAGGGAACTACGTATGTTGTTATGCGGTTTGACCGATAAAGATCTTCGTAGAATATGTAGGAGCCAATATGAGCATCCAGGTTCCGCTATTGGTTATTGACCGGAAACAGTTCTAGGTCATGTCTGCATAGTTCTCGAACCCGTAGGGTCCGCACGCTTAACGTTACGATGACAGTTATATTATGAGTTTATGAGTTTTGATGTACCAAAGGAGTTCGGAGTCCCGGATGAGATCGGGGACATGACGAGGAGTCTCGAAATGGTCGAGACGTAAAGATTGATATATTGGACGACTATATTCAGAGTTCAGAAAGGTTCCGAGTGATTCGGGTATTTTTCGGAGTACCGGAGAGTTACGGGAATTCGCCGGGGAGTATATGGGCCTTATTGGGCCATACGGGAATAGAGGAGAGAGGCCGAAAGGAAGGAGGCGCGCAGCCCCCCTCTGGTCCGAATTGGACAAGGGGTGCGGCCCCTTTTTTCCTTCCTCCTCTCCCCCTCTTTCCCCCTTCTCCTACTCCAACAAGGAAGGAGGGAGTCCTACTCCCGGTGGGAGTAGGACACCCCTTGGCGCGCCCCTCCTAGGCCGGCCGCCCCCTCCCCCCTTGCTCCTTTATATATGGGGGCAGGGGGGCACCTCTAGGAACAACAATTGATCCCTTGGATCTCTTAGCCGTGTGTGGTGCCTCCCTCCACCATAATCCACCTCGATAATATCGTAGCGGTGCTTAGGCGAAGCCCTGCGTCGGTAGTACATCAAGATCGTCACCACGCCGTCGTGCTGACGGAACTCTCCCTCGACACTCGGCTGGATCGGAGTTCAAGGGACGTCATCGAGCTGAACGTGTGCTAGAACTCGGAGGTGTCGTAGTTTCGGTGCTTGATCGGTCGGGCCGTGAAGACGTACGACTACATCAACCGCGTTGCTCTAATGCTTCCGCTTTCGGTCTACGAGGGTACGTGGACAACACTCTCCCCTCTCGTTGCTATGCATCACCATGATCTTGCGTGTGCGTAGGAATTTTTTTGAAATTACTACGTTCCCCAACATTCTGATCAACAATATGTCAACAACATATACTCATCAAAAATTCTATAGTGCTCCCACTCACTTCTTTGGAAATACAAGTTTCTCATAAACTTTGTATAAACCCAAAATCTTTGATTATCTCATCAAAGCGTATATTCCAACTCCGAGATGCTTACTCCAATCCTTAGAAGGATTGCTGGAGCTTTGCATGCTTGTTAGCATCTTTCAGGATTGACAAAACCTTCTGGTTGTATCACATACAACCTTTCCTCAAGAAAACTGTCGAGGAAACAATGTTTTGACATCCTATCTGCAAGATTTCATAAATAATGCAGTAATTCCTAATATAATTCCAACGGACTCTTAGCATCGCTACGAGTGAGAAAGTCTCATCGTAGTCAACTCCTTGAACTTGTCGGAAAACTTAACGATGAGTCGAGCTTTCTTAATGGTGATACTTACCATCATTGTCTGTCATACTATTAAAATACAGCTATACCCAACAGCCTTACGACCATCAAGTATTTCTTCCAAAGTCATGGATCCTCTCTCGGATTTTATGGCCTCGAGCCATTTGTCGGAATCCGGGCCCACCATTGCGTCTCCATAGCTCGTAGGTTCATTGTTGTCTAGCAACATGACCTCTAAGACAGGATTGCGTACCACTCTGAAGTAGTATGCGTCCTTGTCGACCTACGAGGTTCGGTAGTGACTTGATCCGAAGCATCATGATCACTATCATCAGCTTCCACTTCAATTGGTGTAGGTGCTACATGAATAACTTCCTGTGCCCTGCTACACACTGGTTGAAGTGATGGTTCAATAACCTCATCAAGTCTCCACCATCCTCCCACTCAATTCTTTCGAGAGAAACTTTTCCTTGAGAAAGGATCCGTTTCTAGAAACAATTACTTTTGCTTCCGGATCTGAGATAGGAGGTATACCCAACTGTTTTTGGGTGTCCTATGAAGATGCATTTTATCCGCTTTGGGTTCGAGCTTATCAACCTGAAACTTTTTCACATAAGCGTCGCAGCCCCAAACTTTTAAGAAATGACAACTTAGGTTTCTCAAACCATAGTTCAAACGGTGTCGTCTCAACGGAATTACGTGGTGCCCTATTAAAGTGAGTGCGGTTGTCTCTAATGCCTAACCCATGAACGATAGTGGTAATTCGATGAGAGACATCATGGTACGCACCATATCCAATAGGGTGCAACTATGATGTTCGGACACACCATCACACTATGGTGTTCCAGGCGGTATTAATTGTGAAACAATTTCCACAATGTCTTAATTGCGTGCCAAAACTCGTAACTCAGATACTCATCTCTATGATCATATCATAGACATTTTATCCTCTTGTCACAATGATCTTCAACTTTACTCTGAAATTACTTGAACCATTCAATAATTCAGACTTGTGTTTCATCAAGTAAATATACAACATCTACTCGAATTATCTGTGAAGTAAGAACATAACGATATTCACTGCATGCCTCAGCACTCATTGGACGGCACACATCAAAATGTGTTACTTCCAACAAGTTGCTATCTTGTTCCATCTTACTGAAAATGAGGCTTTTCAGTCATCTTGCCCATGTGGTATGATTTGCATATTTCAAGTGATTCAAAATCAAGTGAGTCCAAACGGTCCATTTGCATGGAGTTTCTTCATGCATATACACCAATAGACATGGTTCGCATGTCTCAAACTTTTCAAAAACGAATGAGTCCAAGGATCCATCAACATGGAGCTTCTTCATGCGTTTTATACCAATATGACTTACATGGCAGTGCCACAAGTAGGTGGTACTATCATTACTATCTTATATCTTTTGGCATGAAAATGTGTATCACTACGATCGAGATTCAATAAATCATTCCTTTTAGGTGCAAGACCATTGAAGGTATTATTCAAATAAACAGAGTAACCATTATTCTCCTTAAATGAATAACCGTATTGCGATAGACATAATCCAATCATGTCTATGCTCAACGCAAACACCAAATCTCGATGGTAGAGGGAGCGTGCGATGCTTGATCACATCAACCTTGGAAACACTTCCAACACATATCGTCAGCTCACCTTTAGCTAGTCTCCGTTTATTCCGTAGCTTTTATTTCGAGTTACTAACACTTAGCAACCGAACCAGTATCTAATACCATGGTGCTACTAGGAGTACTAATAAAGTACACATTAACATAATGTATATCTAATATACTTCTATCGACCTTGCCAGCCTTCTCATCTACCAAGTATCTAGGGCAATTCTGCTCTAGTGGCTGTTCCCCTTACTACAGAAGCACTTAGTCTTGGGTTTGGGTTCAACCTTGGGTTTCTTCACTAGAGCAGCAGCTGATTTGCCATTTCATGAAGTATCCCTTCTTTCCCTTGCCCTTCTTGAAACTAGTGGTTTCACTAACCATCAACAATTGATGCTCCTTCTTGATTTCTACTTTCGCGGCGTCGAACATCGCGAATAGCTCAAGGATCATCATATCTGTCCCTGTTAAGTTATAGTTCATCACGAAGCTCTAGTAGCTTGGTGGCAATGTCTTTGGAGAAACATCACTATCTCATCTGGAAGATTAACTCCCACTCGATTCAAGTGATTGTCGTACCCAGACAATCTGAGTACAAGCTCAACGATTGAGATCTTCTCCCTCAGCTTGTAGGCTAGAAAACTCATCGGAGGTCTCATACCTCTTGACGTGGGCACGAGCCTGAAATCCCAATTTCAGCTCTTGGAACATCTCATATGTTCTGCAACATTTCAAAAATGTCTTCGGTGCCTCAATTCTAAACCATTTAACATTACCGAACTATCCTGTAGTCATCAAAACGTGTATGTCAGATGTTTGCAACATCCACAGACCACGTTCGAGGTCCAGCACACCGAGCGGTGCATTAAGGACATAAGCCTTCTACTGTCCGCATAATTGCTACTGTCAACTTTCAACTATATTTTCTCTAGGAACATATCTAAAACAGTAGAGCTAAAGTGCAAGCTACGACATAATTTGCAAGAATCTTTTTGACTATGTTCAGGATAATTAAGTTCATCTTATGAACTCCCACTCAGATAGACATCCCTCTAGTCATCTAAGTGATTACATGATCCGAGTCAACTAGGCCGTGTCCGATCATCACGTGAGACGGACTAGCCATCATCGGTGAACATCTTCATGTTGATCGTATCTACTATACGACTCATGCTCAACCTTTCGGTCTCTTGTGTTCCGATGCCATGTTTGTACATGCTAGGCTCGTCAAGTCAACCTAAGTGTTTCGCGTGTGTAAATCTGGCTTATACCCGTTGTATATGAACGTTAGAATCTATCACACCCGATCATCACGTGGTGCTTCGAAACGACGAACTTTCGCAACGGTACACAGTTAGGGCGAACACTTTCTTGAAATTTTAATGAGGGATCATCTTATTTACTACAGTCGTTCTAAGCAAATAAGATGCATAAACATGATAAACATCACATGCAATCAAATAGTGACATGATATGGCCAATATCATTTTGCTCCTTTTGATCTCCATCTTCGGGGCTCCATAATCATCATCGTCACCGGCATGACACCATGATCTCCATCATCATGATCTCCATCATCGTGTCTTCATGAAGTTGTCTCGCCAACTATTATTTCTACTACTATGGCTAACGGTTTAGCAATAAAGTAAAGTAATTACATGGCGTTGTTCAATGACACGCAGGTCATACAATAAATTAAGACAACTCCTATGGCTCCTGCCGGTTGTCATACTCATAGACATGCAAGTCGTGATTCCTATTACAAGAACATGATCAATCTCATACATCACATATCATTCATCACATTCTTCTTGGCCATATCACATTACATAGCATACCCTGCAAAAACAAGTTAGACGTCCTCTAATTGTTGTTTGCATGTTTTACGTGGCTGCTATGGGTTTCTAGCAAGAACGTTTCTTACCTACGCAAAAACCACAACATGATATGTCAATTGCTATTTACATTTCATAAGGACCCTTTTCATCGAATCCGATCCGACTAAAGTGGGAGAGACTGGCACCCGCTAGCCACCTTATGCAACAAGTGCATGTTAATCGGTGGAACCTGTCTCACGTAAGTGTACGTGTAAGGTCGGTCCGGGCCGCTTCATCCCACAATACCGTCGAAGCAAGATTGGACTAGTAACGGTAAACATATTGAATAAAATCAACGCCCACAACTACTTTGTGTTCTACTCGTGCATAGAATCTACGCAATAGACCTAGCTCATGATGCCACTGTTGGGGAACGTAGCAGAAATTCAAAATTTTCCTATGAGTCACCAAGATCTATCTATGGAGAGACTAGCAACAAGAGAGAGGAGAGTGCATCTACATACCCTTGTAGATCGCTAAGCGGAATCGTTCAAGAGAACAGGGTTGAAGGAGTCGTACTCGTCGTGATCCAAATCACCGGAGATCCTAGTGCCGAACGGACGGCACCTCCGCGTTCAACACACGTGCAGCCCGGTGACGTCTCCCACACCTTGATCCAGAAAGGAGAGAGGGAGAGGTTGGGGAAGACTCCATCCAGCAGCAGCACAACGGCATGGTGGTGATGGAGGAGTGTGGCAATCCTGCAGGGCTTCGCCAAGCACCGCGGGAGAGGAGGAGGACCTGGGAGAGGGGAAGGGCTGCGCCAAAACTTGGGTGCGGCTGCCCTCCCACCCGCACATATATATAGGGGCAAGGGAGAGGGGGGCCGGCCCCCTCAGATCCAATCTGAGGAGGGGGCGGCGGCCAGGGGGGTTGCCTTGCCCCCCAAGGCAAGGGGGCGCCCCTCCTTTAGGGTTTCCCCCAAACCCTAGGCGCATGGGCCCTAAGGGGGGAGGCTCCCAGCCCACTAAGGGGCTGGTCCCTCTCCACAAACAGCCCATAGGGCCCTCCGGGGCAGGTGGACCCTCCCGGTGGACCCCCGGAACCCCTTCGGTGGTCCCGGTACAATACCGGTAACCCCCCGAATTATTCCGGTGACCAAAACAGGACTTCCCATATATAAATTTTTACCTCTGAACCATTCCGGAACTCCTCATGACATCCGGGATCTCATTCGAGACTCCGAACAACATTTGGTAACCACATATGTCTATTCCCTATAACCCTAGTGTCATCGAACCTTAAGTGTGTAGACCCTATGGCTTCGGAAACCATGCAGACATGACCGAGACGTTCACCGGTCAATAACCAACAGCGGGATCTGGATACCCATGTGGGCTCCCACATGTTCCACGATGATCTCATCGGATGAACCACGATGTCAAGGACTCAATCGATCCCGTATACAATTCCCTTTGTCTAGCGGTATTGTACTTGCCCGAGATTCGATCGTCGGTATCCCGATACCTTGTTCGATCTTGTTACATGCAAGTATCTTTACTTGTTCCGTAACACATCATCCCGTGATCAACCCCTTGGTCACATTGTGCATATTATGATGATGTCCTACCGAGTGGGCCCAGAGATACCTCTCCGTCAACCGGAGTGACAAATCCCAGTCTCGATTCGTGCCAACCCAACAGACACTTTTGGAGATACCCGTAGTGCACCTTTATAGCCACCCAGTTACGTTGTGACGTTTGGTACACCCAAAGCATTCCTACGGTATCCGGGAGTTGCACAATCTCATGGTCTAAGGAAATGATACTTGACATTAGAAAAGCTTTAGCATACGAACTACACGATCTTTGTGCTAGGCTTAGGATTGGGTCTTGTCCATCACATCATTCTCCTAATGATGTGATCCCGTTATCAACGACATCCAATGTCCATGGTCAGGAAACCGTAACCATCTATTGATCAACGAGCTAGTCAACTAGAGGCTTACTAGGGACACGGTGTTGTCTATGTACCCACACATGTATCCGAGTTTCCTATCAATACAATTATTGCATGGATAATAAACGATTATCATGAACAAGGAAATATAATAATAATAACTAATTTATTATTGCCTCTATGGCATATTTCCAACAAAGGTAAAAGCCTACGATCCAGTTGTGGTGGAATTGATGGGGTTTCGATGACCAGGGAGCGAATCCGCTTTGCCTGGCTCTAAAGTTGTTGTGTGTTGTCCCTAAACCACCGCCGGGTCATCCCTTTATATACACAGGTTGACGCCCGTCGGTCTACAGAGTCTCGAGGCCGGTTCATAACATGTCCGGCTCGGTATCTACTCTTTCCTGTCTTACATTACAAGTTACATGCCTATGGCAGTTTATGTCTATGGGCCCTAACCCGTCTCTGGGCTTTGGGCTCCTTTGTCAGGTATCCTCCATAAGTCGCCATCTTCTATAACTTCATGGGCTTCAATATTGGTAGTCTTTCTGTGGATAAATCGGCCCTCCTGGGCGGTTTATACCCACCAGTTATATCCCCAACACCAAGCGACAAGGCATTGAGCACCAGAGGCCCGGTCAACAACATTCCAGAGGAATGCTCGTCGCAGCCCATCGAGCTTGCCCAGGACTACCGGCGGAAGCCGCATGGCAGCCATGGCATAAGTAGGGAGCGAGTCTAGGATTGCGTTGATGAGCCCCAACCACCCAGCGGGAGACAACAGTCTCCCTCGCCACCCAGCAAGATACCGGTCTACCTTGGCAATCATGGGGGCGAAGTCGTTGATCTTGAGCTTGTCGCAGGACAGCAGCAACCCAAGGTAGGTCTGAGGGAAGGAGCCGATACTGCACCCAAAGGACGCAACGACGGCCGCGAGCACCGCCATCTCGACGTGCATGGGGATGAGTGTACTCATGGAGAAGTTGATGGCAAGCCCCATAGCAGTGGCGAAAAGGTCGAGGACAACGCGAAGTCGAGCTGTGTGCTCTGGAGCCACTCGCATGATGATCAGTGTGTCATCGGCATACTGAAGCACCACCGGAGGCGCGGTGTCCACCAGAGGGTGCTGGAGGCCCCGTCCAAGCGAATCATGCGTTGAAGCATGTCCGTGACCAGGAGGAACAGGTAGGGGAAATCGGGTCCCCCTGGCGCAGCCCCTTGCGGACCGCAAACCACCGCCCCAGCACCCAGTTGAGGAGCACCGCCACTTTTGAGGACGAAAGGATGAGGTCCATCCAGTCACACCAGGCAGTCGGGAACCCTTGCACCTCCATGATCCGACGAAGGCTGGGCCAGGCAATGGAGTCGAAAGCCTTGGCGAAGTCGAGCTTGAACACCATTGTAGGAGCCCCCCGCTTATGGCAACACTACACTAGCTCCGCCGCGTAGACGAAATTCTCTGAAATACTCCGCCAGGGCAAGAATCCGAACTGATCCTCACTAATTAGGAGGTCAATCCGTCGTTGAAGCTAAGTGGTCAGGCCCCTGCAGAGGATTTTCACGTCACCGTTCTAAAGGGAAACAGGACGGAAATCCCCCGAGGCCGGCACCCCCTCCGTCTTCGGAAGCAGAGCGATGACGGCCCTGTTGACCTTGTCGAGGCGTGCGGTGCCATTGTGGACGTGGTCGAAGAAAAGTTGCAGGTCATCAGGAACCCTCGCCCAGGCGGCCTGGTAGAAGACGGGGCCAAGCCCATCGGGACCAATGGCACTAGTCCTGTCCAAAGAGAAGACATCATCGCGGATCTTCGCACGGGAGAACGGCGCCACCAGTAGAGCATCGTCGACCGCGGGCGCATTGGAGTAGAGAGACTCTAGGTCAAGCCCCAGGAGATGAGAGGGACCTGACCTAGTAGGTTGGAGTAGAAACGCCGTAGCGCCGCCTCCTTATCTTTGTGAGCGACGAGATCGACCCCGTCAACGACGAGCACCCGAATGGCATTGCAACGGCGTCGCTGCGACCCGCGGGCGTGGAAGTAGCCGGTGTTCTCATCCCCCTCCACCACGGCCCGACACTTCCCTCGCTGACGCCAGTAAGCAGCTTTCTGTGCAACCAAATCTGCCAATGCCAGGCGGGCATCACTCCGTAGCGCGCCCTCAGCAGGGGAGAGCCGGCGGTGTTCCTCCAGAAAGTCTAACAGGTCGACCAAACATTTGCAATTGTTATTGAAAATGAGAATAAACTTGTGTTGTGGTTTCCATACCTTGGCAGCAAACCTGATGCATTTCTTTTGGCAGGCAAGACGGGTCACAGCACAGGGGGAGCGTGGAACGTGCGACCATGAAGGCAAAACCATGGGAAGGAACATGGGGTCAAGTAGCCACGAATTTTCAAAGAAGAAACGACCAGCTGGAGGGAGATGAGTAGAGACGGAGGTCACGAGAGGAAAATGATCCGAGGTGGTACCGGGGCGAGAGGTGAGTGACGAGTCAGGCAAGAGGGTATCCCAAGCCGAGTTGAAGAACGCCCGGTCGAGCCTAGCAAGAGTGGGAGGATCACGTTTGTTCGACCAAGTGAATGAACGATCTGAAAGAGGAAGCTCAAGCCACCCCATCGCGTTGATCATGGAGTTGAAGGCAGACGCGCGCCTAGCGTCAAAAAGATCGTTGTTTTTGTCCCGCGGCAAGCAGATGAGATTGAAGTCCCCAATGATCAGCCACGGCCCCTGTACGAAGGGCGCAAGGGCAAGCATGTCGTCCACGAACTCCGCGGTAAGAGAGTGATCGGGGGGGCGTAAACATTAGTGACGGAGAAGGCCAGGTCGGAGCTAGTGGAAACAAGCGAAGTGGTGAGGGAGAAACGGGACCTAGCGCAGTCGGCAAGGGACATGAAGC
>NC_041393.1:567745048-567761839 GCF_002162155.2 Triticum dicoccoides | reverse complement strand
AGGGAGGAAGGAGCGAGCTTTGTACACGTCGAGAGTCACGAGCTTGGACTCTTGAAGACAAGCCACAGAGGGAGCCGCGGAGGAGATAGCGTCGCGAACGAGATCGCACTTATCAGAATCGCCTAGGCCTTGCACGTTCCAGGAAAGAAAAGAAAGGTTTTGAACGCGATTAACCATGGACACAACTAGGCACCCAAGAATCGATCGAGCGAGCGTAGCGGTTCGCTCCTGGAACCGCCCGAGACAGGCGATCAGGAGGCGACGCATCTGCCTCCAACCACACCGGCCTCCAAGCCGCTGCCGCCGGTCCCTGCCTCCTTCGTCCATCGCTCCAGCGGCGAGAGGGGGTGGGGACCCTATTGCTTTGGCATAGGTCTGTAGTTAGGGTTGGCCTAGTGTTTCCTTGAGGCGTTGTTTTCGTGGAGGAGGTGGCGCCGCGTCGAAATAATTTGCCGCTGCTCTTCCTCCATCTCATCGTCGCTGCACCTGGTGGCGTCGGGGGGCAGGTGGCCCGGTCGTCTCGCCGGTCTTTGGATCCGGCGAGGTTCATGTCTGGTGGTCGGCCGATGGCGCTCTCGCGGGTGACCATTGTGTCGGCTGTTGTAGTTGTGTTTACTGTCTTCCAATTAGGTGCGTGGATGATGGCAGGCAGCGACGTTCCTCTTCTTCGACTACATCGGATGAAGTTGACGGCATCGAGATCTGGTAACCATGGGGAAGATCCTCGGCCTACGTGCCACAAAGACTCGGCGACCCGCTTCAACGGCTCAAAAAGCATCTTTGTATGCGATGGTGCTCTCCTAGATCTTGGTATGACGGCTGTTCTCATCTTTTTCCGGTGTTGCCATGGTGGCGGCGAAGGACGTTTGTGGACTATGTTTCGGCGAGGCACGAGTTTCTGCAAGGGTGGAATAGTAATTTCACATCTTGTGGAATTCTTTGTGCAAAGTTGTTTGACGAGCATTTGTGTCTCGTACGATGACAATATGTGTAATCTCTGTAAACAGTTTGTCTAATATGATTGCTTAAAAAAAACTAGGCACCCAGGGAGCGATACAAACGCACACACCCAACGAAAGGAAGATACATGATTAAAAGACGACTCGGACAGGAACCGAGCCCCAACAACACCCCGGGGCTGGGAACCTAGATAGACAACTTCTTACTATGCTAAATGCTGCTAAAATTTCAAAATTCTATGCACGAACATTTCATTTGAAATGCTCTGTGCTGATACTGGCGAACACTCTCTCGGCCCTGCCAGCACTAGTCAGACGGATCAATTCAGTCGGCGCACGACGGGAAAACCCAGACCGGGGGCGGCCACTTCCAGAGCAGGTCCCGCGCCGCGCCTCGCGGCGGCCTGTAGCTGCCGTCGGCGAGGTCAAGCACCCCGACGTCCGGCGCCACCTCGCGGCACCTTTCGTGCGACCACGGCCCGTCATCGGTGAAGTAGACGCAGTTGCCCCTCAGCTCGGGGCAGTCGTCCACCGGGACGCACAACGACGCGTTCTTCCCCAAGAACAGCGCGCGCCCGGCCAGGATGCTGGCGCGGCCGTTTCGGCTGTCCACCGGCGCCCACTGACCACCGACCAGCTCGAAGAACTCGGCCGCGACGGTCGTGTACTCGACCTGCTCCGGTCGGGGCTCCCACGTGCACCGCGCGTGCGCTGCGTCCCTGAGCCGGTGGACCTGGAGTAGGCGCCCCGGCGAGAGCTCCACGAGGTATCTACTGCACGCCGCCGACATGGAGCACGCGCGCCCCGAGCAGCAGCAGCACGGCTGCGCGATGGCCTTCCGGGTCGGCGTCGTGTCCGCCGTGACGTCCACGTCCCATGCCTCAACGCGCCCAGCGGAGTCCATCGCGTACACCAGTTGCCGCCCGCCGGCGCTAGCCGTGGAGGAGGCACGCACGGCGTCCGCCCAGCGGCGAGAGGGCGTGTCGAGCAGCGTCCACCTCGTGTCGCCGGCTCGGGCGATGGCGATGCGGGACAGAGGCTGGCAGATGAGCATGACGGCGTACCCGCCCCAAGAGCCGCCCGACCCCGGCGCGGCGGTATGCCCCTCCCGCGGCGCGGAAACGAGTATGGCCTTCTCGTAGAACTCGTACCGGAGCCTGTCAGGCGCGAAGGACTCCGGCGGGACGATCACGGTCGCACCCTCGTCGCCGTCATCGTCGGCGAAGCAGCATCGGAGGCTGTAGCTCACGACGTGGCCGTCCGCGTCGCGGCTGGCGTGGACGAAGGAGAGCGTGTCGGGCGGCGGGAGCGGAACCTGCGCACCGGTGAGCGGGTTGAGGAGGTGCAGCTCGGAGGCGGCGTCGGCGGTGACGAGCCACCCGTCGGGCGACGAGCCGACGCAGAGGCGGTCTGATATGGCCGGGGCCGGCTGCGGGACGGTGTATGTTCTGCCGTCGGAGAGGCTCAAGAACCGCGCCTCCTCCGAGGACGTGCCACCACCGCGCCTCCGGCGCGCGGTCAGGTCGAAGGGCAGCATGAGCCACGGGGACGGCACGGGCACGGCACGGGGGTGCAAAGCGCTGGCGGCCGACCACCACGCGGTGCATACCGCGGGGAAGCGGAAGCGATCCGGCACGGGGAGGCGGGCGAGGACGGACTCGAGGAGGTCGCCCGGTAGGTCCGACCACGACCAGCCCGGGCCCGTCCCGATGGTGCCGACGAGCTCGCAAATGACCGCCATTGGCACAGCACGCAACGCACAGCACAGGATCTCAGCTTGATCACACGAGGAGAGGAAGAGGAGGGAGCAGTTGAGTTGGGTTCTTGGGATCGTGACTGGTGAGAAGCAACTTATTAACGCGCCATTCCTCGGAATCCTCGGCGGCGGCGTCGTGGCGTGCCCCATATTGCTCCCCATGTGTTTCCTCTTCCCTCGCATGCCGCGGGCGGAAGCGGCCGGGGTCAGGTCAGAAACTAGCGGTGGTGGCAGTACAGCGTCTCTGACCGGTTTGACGGCAGTCTCGGGGGAGAATGGCGACGGGAATATACGTTCGGCCGGTCGGCCGCGACGGCGGAGACACGGTGGGCGCTAGTGGTAAGGTCTCGCCGGGTTGGTCAGAAATTAGAATACTGTTGTTGCGGGAGACTGTTTTTCCTTTTCTTTTACAAACACGGTCTTTTTTGGAGTTTGTTTTCCAAACACGGTTGATGTACGTGTGATACTGATGGGGAAGATCTCCCCCCTTTCCTAAACCCTAGCCGCCCCGAGCACCTCTCCTCCCCCTGATCCTTGACCACCGCTGGCGCCGGCGGTGGTGGCGCGCCCCGACGGGGTTTCTTCGCGCGGAGGAGTCTTGTCAACTGGGCGGCGCGGTGGTCGTCTCCGGTGTGGCAACACATGGTGGAGAGCGCGAGGATAGGCAGAGCACGGTCGTGAGGCAATGGAAGGCTGTCTTTTTGGGGCGCCAGCGCGGGAGTCGGAGGTAGCGCGGCGGGGGGAGGGGGGGACCCTGGTGGCGGCGGATCTCGGCCAGGAGGTATGCGGCCGGGAGTCGTTGTGGAGGCCGAGGAGCGCGATGCGCTTCAAATTGATGTGGTCTTGTTCTTTGTTTATCTTTTTTTAATAATAAAGGAGCTATTGTTTCTGATCGTCCGTCATGAAAATTGCCCACGAAGTTGTCATAAATTGGATGAAAACAACGAGATTTTTAGATTAAGTTGTATTTCAACGAGGAATTTAAATAGTACGGAGCAAATAGAAGTACATATGCCTATCCTATTTGACAACAAAGAAAAATAAAACTGGGAAGCAGCCTATATTCGGACAAACAATAAACCAGTAAAGTAAAACCAATTCAAGATATTCATGGATACAAACACAGATGAAACTGAGGCTCCACATTTAGTATGGCTTATGGTTGTTTCTCTACATACCAATGAGAAATTTCAGAGAGATGTGAAAACAACATCAAACAACATTTTCTTAATTACTCGACCACGAGCTTATTAAGCAAGCTCACCTTCAAGTCATCGGACGGTAATAGCCACATCAAAGGAAGCTCACCTTCTAGTCATCAGCACTGGCATATAACAAAGATGGAACAAAGGAATTACATGTAAGAAAAAAGAAGCAAAACTCAAAATTAGCGGCATGTTGACAGTTAATTATAGTGGGAAGGCCACCAGCAATATACAGAGCTAGCATGGTAATAATGCCTCATGGGATCAGATAATTAATGATTGGCAGCAAAAGAACCTAGTGCTACTTTACAGGAAAAGAAATGATGATTATGTTGAGCAATAATAACATGAAGCTGTGATGTTCAGCCAACAGCCCAACACACTGCAGCTATCTGCATAAGCTACTGGTCCTTCACAATCAATACTGCCGGATATTTCTGAAGTCATTCTAATATATCTTAAGTGAAAACATGCTTATGAGGCATCCTTAATTCTCTCTGTTATTTTGGTTACAATTCTCCGTGCATCTACACATTTGATGCTGCCATTTGGATCTTAATTAAGTTGACTATTCTGGATCTGTCACAAAGGACTGAAAAAATGATTCCATGATACAGTCCACTTATCATGTTTTCTAACATAACTATTCCAATTTAAAGAAGACTAGCACATATGCCCGTGCTTTGCAACGGGAGAGATGTTTCTTTGAAGAAGCAATGAGAGGTTAATTGATGTGTCCATCAAAAATAATCTCCATAGTGGTGCAATAGAGTGAGGAGTTGTGATCTTCTCGCGGGTCATGTTTGTCCCGTGAGATCTTGATAGTGGTAGAGTTAGTCGGCGTGGCGACAACCATCCAACTCGTCCCTTTATTTTTCCTTCGGGCCCGCCTCTGTCTCGTGGTTGCGTCTGCATCCTTATTTGGTAGTTATGTGGTGACCTTCGAGGCACGGTTGCTTCGACCACTCTCTCTTACGATGGCGTAACCAGATAAATTACTAATTGTAGCGCATAAATCTCGTTTCATTAGCATATTTAGCGCATAACAAGACACCAATGTCCCTTCTCTATTAGGGTTTATTCTCTTTGATTATTTTAGCGCTCACGTGCCCACGATTTTTTTATTCGAGCCAAACCAACATATTCTCTTTTATTGGCCCAAGGAAAAAATTGCTCCCTCGGACGACCCAGTAGAGGGGTGCAGCTGAGGCCCAATACAGTCTACGCGACGGAGCAATTTTTTGTCTTGGGCCAACTACGTGAGGGCTACTATATGACGCTAGTTGTGTAAAATAGCGCATGGGATGCACATCAGTTCGTGTATGGACCAGCACACTGATAGGCGCCAAGACGATGTGTTAGTAAGGCACGAAAAAAATCTAAAAAATGATGAGTTGAGGGATCAAAATCATGCCCTCAAAGACTCGACTATGTGCTGCTAGCCACTCAAAGAAACGAGTCCTACCAACCAATGGCCAGCTCAAGATCATACTCCAATGTTATTAGATTGGAAATATTTTTTTGAATTGTTTAAAAAATATAAATTGCTGAATATTCCTGAAAACATGAATAATTTTGAAAATCACAAACATTTTTTAAATTCTTTACATTTTCAGAAATACACAACAAATTTTGAAACGCTCAAAATTCACAATTTTATTTGAAAACATAAACCTTTTATAATAACATGAACATGTTTTGAATTTGTGATTTTAAAAAAAAATAAAGATATTTTAAACATTCAGAACAATTGTTGAAAATGTGTTTCTTGACATTATTCTGAATTTCTGAACATTTTACTAAAACAAGAATATTTTCCGTATTTGGAACTTTTTTAAATGCAATTTTTCGGAAAATCACAAACAACTTTGGAAACGAAAAAGAAAAAATGAAACATTTTTTAAAAATCTGAACCAATTTGGAATGAGAACAAAGATTTAATTTCCTAAACATTTTTCAAAACGGAATAAAATTTAAAATTATGAACATTTTTTAAAAAAGTAGATTTTTTATGATATTATGAACTTTTTGAAAATTCTGAATTTACGAAAATTTTGGAAAAATAAACTTGAAAGGAAAATAGACAAAAAGGGAGAAAAATGAACGTAAAAAAGTAGAAACATACTCCCTCCGTTCTGAATTACTTGTCTTAGATTTGTCTAGATACGGATGTATCTAGACTCATTTTAGTGCTAGATACATCCGTATCTAGACAAATCGAAGACAAGTAATTTGGAACGGAGGGAGTAACACAAAACAAAAAGAAAAGAAAATCGTTCAGCCCAGCTGGGCGCCCTGTGCAAACTTGGGACTATCTAATGCTCGCTGCGATAAATAGAGTTTTCCCACCTGAGTGACGTGAAAATAACTGGGCTGGATTTGCTAGGCCACATTGTAGGTGGCCCATGTAGCAAATCTGGCGTTTTCCCTTTTCTAATAGACGAACGGAAAAGAAAATAGTACCACCTCGAATAGTATACATTTAAAGTCAGTGAGAATTATATGTGCAAGCAAACCACTTTGTGCACACGAAAAAGAATATTTAGCTTCTCGGTTTCGCCGCATGTGAAGGAATCAATCCATTATTTTTCCATTCATTGATCGTGGGTAGTCAAGAGTTTTGTTACATCATCGTACGCCAGAGAAGGCCCATGAGTTATTCAATCTACTCTTCCTTTCAATCTTTTCAATCGAGGGGATTTTAAGTTATGAAGTTTCTGAATATTCTTGGAAACATGATTTTTTTTAAATCCCTAATATTTTTTCGAAAAGTATGTACACTTTCAAAAAAACACGAACAAAATATGAAAGGAAACATTTTTTAAAATTCACAAACATTTTCTGAAAACACCAACTTTTTTATAAAACATGAATACTATTTGAATTTGTGAATTGTTTTCCAAGACAGGAATATGTGTTGAAAATTCATAAGATTTTTAGACAATGTGTATATTTTATACACGAACATTAATTGTACTTTTGAAAAATTCACTAAAACATGAATATTTTTCAACTTCGGGACATTTTTTGAAATGCCATTTTATTTTTAGAAATCTTGAACAATTTTGAAAAACGATATTTTTTTTTAAAAAAAGGGCAACTTTTGCAAGTTCCGAATATTTCTCAGAATAGCAAAAATATTTTGGAATTTTGTATATTTTCGTAAAAAAAATTAATTCTGACCATTTTATGAGAATTTTTAATTTACGAATTAAATTCTAAAAAAAATTGGAAGGGAAAAAAGAGATTGGGAAAGGAGAATAAAAATAGGATTAAAACACGGAGAAAGAGTAATAGGCCAGCCCATTAGGGATTGTCCTGTGCGAAACTCCGACTATTTGTGGACCTGTGCGCAAAATAGAGTTTACCAAGCTGGGTTGGCAGAAAAATAAGACATCCGCAGCCCACGTACTAAAATTCTCTGTCAAGCAGACAAACGCATAAGAATTTAGTACACCTCGGGTAGAAAAAAATATTTTCGACGGTGAACGGCCGAACATTATTTGAATTTGTGATATTTTTAAAAATCGGGAACATGTGTTGAAAATATATAAGATTTTAAGAAAATGTGGATCTTTTATACACGAACATTATTTTTAGTTTTGAAAATTTCACTAAAACATGAATATTTTTCAGCTTCGGAGTATTTTTGAAATGCCACTTTCTTTTTAGAAATCTCGGAAAAAAATTAAAAACCATAATTTTTCTTAAACAAATGGGCTACTTTTTGTAAGTTCTGAGTATTTTCCAAAATAGCAACAAAAATATGGAATTATGAACATTTTCGAAATTTTGTATTTTTCGTTCCGAATTTTTTTATATTTTAATTTATGGGAAAAATATAAAAGAGAAATAAACTTGGAAGGGGAAAAAGTGAGAGGGAAAGTAGAATAAAATATATGAACACAGAAAAAAGAAGGAAAATGGGCCTGCCCATTATTGATTGTCCTGTGTGAAACTCCAATTATGTGTCCACTACTGCAGAAAATAGAATTTTCGAACTACGTGTGCAAAAAAATAAGTGGGCTGGCTTCGCTGGGCGGCAGTGCGTGGCCCACGTACGAAAATTCTTTTTCTAGCAGACAAACACATAACTATTTAGTATCACCTGGGTAGAAAAAAAGTATTTTCGGCGGTGAATGGATGAAAAAATTGACGAAACGCACCTTACTTTATTAATAGATATAGATATAGATATACATATACATATAGATATAGACATAGACATAGACGATGCTTGCACTTTTCTTCAAGGGAATACTAATGGCCCCCCTAACCCTCACGGCCATCCAGATGTATAACTCAGGTGATGAGATGATTAATAGACATGATATAAAATACATATGGACATGTGACTAATTAATAGGCCATGGATATGAAGAACCTGGAAACAAGAATGAAGCAAAATCTGAAGCAGAATATGGTCAGAGAACAGGAACAATTAAGAAAAATAAAAAATAACAGAAGGGGAGCTGCAATACCTGCGGGAGAAGTTGCTGGCAAGGACGCCGGCTCTGGTGCAATGTGGTAAAAAAATCTGAAACATGAGCACCACATCGGTCTTGCTAGTTGCCCCCATTCTAAAACTTAAAACCAAAGGGCTGGAAATAGGTCATGTACAAAGAAAATAAGGTGGAAGGCTATAGAGATTTCTGCTTGTCAGCAATCCTATAGCATATCCAAATAAATAAAATTAGTTGCAGTTCGTCAACCATGAAAATAAGCTCTCCAAAAGACAACTGGAATGAGAAATGTGTGGTCCTTGGCCTTGGGGGCGCAGGGGAGGGAGACGGACCGATGCAGTGAGGACGAGCAAGCCAAAGAACCCCCGGGAGGGCGCCGGCGACGAAGCACCTGGGAAAGGGGAGAAGACATCGACAATGGCGATCTGTGCCCGGCGGCAGATCCATCCATCTTCGGTCGCCTCCTCCACGTTGTGACTCATTGTTCCTTTCCCCATCGTTAACCTCCTTATCCTCACACCCTCCTCCACCCCCACCCCCATCGTGAACACCCAGTCACCCCTTCTGCCCCACCGCGACGACTTGCACCAGGCCCGAACCACTGTGTGTGGCGGCGCCATCTCCAGTACGTGGGCAGGGACGAGAGATGGGGAGGCGCCGTCGGAGAGGTGAGGGGTCGCCGTGGTGTGAGAGAGAAGCCAGGGTGGCAACTGTGGAGGGTTTCACCGGCCTGTTTCGGGACGCGGTTTTTTACCTTCGCGTTCCATCTGTAGCGTGAATCCAAGCCGATCATCATGCATGTGGTCTAATCGGCTAGGCCCACACATGTGCAGCCATGCATCAACTACTAGTACAGCCTATGGATTCCTTTTCTTGCTAGGTCCTACTCCTATGCATGCATGCGCTGCGCTCTTTTCCCACCCATGCTCTTATTTAGGTGATAGGTCAAAGTATTTAATTTTATATGGTATGCATAATTAATGTAGCTGATTACTGTAAGATTATTACATGTTAACGCATGACACCACTAATTATGTAGTAAAAGGGCTAAAAAATCATCATAAATATAAATTCCTAAAGAACTCTACAATGATGTATCTGACCTTTGCGATAAAAATAAAAGGACTTTTGAAAAAAAATACATAAGAACCAAAAGTTCTTTGAGTTTTGGCGATGAAGTTTCAAAAACGCGCAAGTAAAGTTCTCTAGCCTATTTTTCAAAAGTTGCGAGCTATGCCAGAATTTTTCAAAAGTTTTTCTATTTTTCATGGCAAAGTTCATATACCAATTTAACAAAGTTTGGTTCTCCTTGAAACTATTTAGAGAACGTTCAAATTTGAACTATCTCAGCACAATTTAAACAACATGATATTTAATTTCATGGTGTTTGAATTACTTCCAGCAGGAGACATAATCACAGAATTAATACGATGGCTAGAGGGAAGCAGGAGAGATAATCACGAAATTATTCATGTACACTGTGCATGGCTCGCATGCGAGAGATAAAGCGAGCGAATCTAGCATAGCTCCAGCTACTAGCTAGTCCTAGCGGGGGCCTTGTTAAATATACTGTGGGTCCGGATGTGTGGATCCGCATGCAAGCGTGGGCGGCCAAGATTTCAGCTATGCATGGAACGCGAATGTAAAAGACTTTTTCGCCTGTTTCGATTGGCTTTGCTGCTTGTCTATCTTCACGTACGCAAAGCAGACGAAACCCTGTCTTATTCGCTGGACCCACACCAAGTAAGGTCCACCAGTCATCTACTTGTGAAGCCAGCTTAAGCGTGCAAAACGAACGGGCGGTTGACCGAACGTCAACGCCAAAAGAAGTACTCCCTCCGTTCCGATTTACTCGTCGTGGTTTTAGTTCAATACTACGGAAATGAACGGGCAGTTGACCGAACTCCAACGCCAAAAGAAGTACGATGGTAAAAAGATCAAACGGCAGCCCATATGGGTTTATAAGAAGAATAGGATCTCAAAAGTTTACTACCAATGGGTGTTTGAAAACCAGAGGAAGAAATAGAAGCATTGTGTCATTGGATGAAAATTTTCCTCAGAAATAGAGTGCTAACAAATCCTTATGAAATGTTTTTATGAATTTGAATCCTGCAATGCAAATCAAACAAATTAGACAAGACGATTTCCTAATGATTCAAATCCTCCCCAAAAAATCCTACGGAACTCTGTTAAATCAAAGAAGCCTAGTGCAAAGAAATCCTTAAAAAAATACCTAAAATAATGGTAACATATAAATCAGAACCAAAAAAGGAAAAAAATCATAAGGATTCCAATGCATCTTATAAGATGTAAAAACTTCAGTAGCAGTGAGTGTTCTGAAAACTAGGAAAAATAGAAGAATTGTACCAGTGGAAAAAACCCAAAGTGTTTGCTCTTTCTTTTGGAGAGAGAGAGGGAGAGAGAGAGCTAGTGATGAACTTGGGAGCCTGGTGCAGTGGTGCTCCTTCATTCGAAGAACAAAACCCTAGACTAGATAGAACAGACACACATACGGAATTATCAGGTCATAATGCATCACAGAGGAAGATAATATGTAAAAGTCTGGAAACTGATATGTCATAACACAACCTATTAACGAAAGGGTTTAACCAATGTCACACAGCACTGGATATATGTCCGAGCATCAGCAGCTCTCCCATATATCTCCCGGGGATTTCTCCACAGGAACCCTTACTGCCTATACTGTTCACCAGTCTTATTATTATTATTATTATTATTATTATTATTATTATTATTATTATTATTATTATTATTATTATTATTATTATTATTAAGAATTTAAGATAAAGCAGCTCTTCAGTTGCCCCTCTTCCGGCAGGCCTAGAACGACATGCCGTACTCATCGCCAGCAAATTGGGGGCTCCAGACCCAGAACGCATTTTCGGCGACACCGGACTAGTTCGCAGGATCGTACACCGAGGCATCTCCAGCGGCGGGTTCTTCGGCCATGGGTGCGTTGTTGACGACATTCGCCGGATTTGCCGGCTGAAGTGCCTGGTTCCAGGCTTCGTCTTCCTGGAGCAGTTCCTCTGGTGAAATGCCATCTACCTGGAGCAGATCCACTAGTTCAAGGCCTTGCTGCTCCTGCTGTCCTTCCATCTGGTTCATCCAGAATTTCTCCACCTCTTCCCAATCCAAGTCACTGAAAGGCTCAGACTGCGCATTCTCTGCAGCGGGGTGGTAGTTACTCCCTCCGTTCCGAATTACTTGTCTCGGAAATGGATGTATCTAGAACTAAAATACATCTAGATACATCCATTTCCGAGACAAGTAATTCCGAACGGAGGGAGTACCTGCTAGATCCACCAGATAACCAGCGCCCATGTTTGCAGCAGGCACCTCGTTCACTTCATACGGAGTAACTGCGGCGTGCGCCTCGTCCATGGTGTCTTTCTGCAGAGTAACTGCGGCGTACACCTCGTTCATGGTGTCTTTCTGCAGAGTAGCTGCGGCATGCACCTCGTCCATTATGTCTTCCTGCGGAGTAACTGCGGCGTGCACGTCGTCCATGGTGTCTTTATTCATGTCATCTCTCTCCAGGTTGATGACAATCTTGCCTGCTGATTCAGTACGACTGATCTCTCTCTCCAGGTTGACGGAAATGTTGCGTCCATATCCATCAAGTGCCTTGCTCCTTATAGGTAGCACCTCACATTTGTATGACAGGCTCTCATTATAGTACTGTAGGCTCTCCTCGTAACGGTCCCAGATGGACTTGGTACCATGTATCAGAACTGGAGGTGGGCATGCATTAGTCTGAGAAACTCGTGCTCCGGCCAAACTCTCCCCTACTTGTCCCCACGGCTTTCCGGGGTAATTGTACCACATAGTAGAGCTTGCTGAACTTCCCTCCACATGTGGCCATACCATCCCGGGGTACTTGTCCCAGATAGCAGAGGCAACCCCATGTGTGAAATGCGTCTGGGTTGTTGCCGGATGATTATTGGGTTTAGCACTGGCTACCTTGTATGCTGATGCAATCATCTCAGATAATTCTTTCATGCTGGCATAATGTTGATAAACCTCTTCATTGTGAGATAACTTCTGCGCCCGCAGCCGGTGTTTCTACATCAAAATACAGAACAGAACATTCAAGACAGGGATCACACATCACAATATAGAAAGTGAGAATAATGCAGAAATTTTAGTGCTTAGCATAACAACGCTGAAATAGATGAACTTGAAACTTGTCGAGTATGCACGTTTTTTTTCTCAAACACGCACCCGGACGTGTTTCATTTTGTATTACAAGGAGAGTGCCAAGAAAGCACAAACAGTACAAACAAACACTAGCAACAAGGCCAAAAAGAAGCCAAAACCCTACTGCTAGCATCAGCTAAGGGTAGACCAAAGTCATGTTAATAAGCCCCCAATTTAACCGATAAAGGAGAAAATACCAATAAAGTAGTACGTTGTTCACAAAATTCGCAGAAATGTGATGACAATTATTAATCCGTCGATTTGGTAAACTGGGTTATAATAATGATTTGGATAGTCTGATTATTTACGAATTAGGACAACTTGCTAACATGCAAAAAAAAAATCAATTGTGATTGGTTCTGTAACAAAATCTACTCCTGAAGCTGCATTGTTTGGAAATTTGAAATTTGATCTAGAGTACCATACAAAACTTAATCTCCATGGCATGCAGAGACAGAGAGTACTGACTACTGAGTACTAACGCAGGTAAGAGACATCCATGTACATGTGTTTCTTCTGGAAAATAAAGACATCCGCGTACATGTGTTTCTTCTGGAAATGCATAGGTTGTCAGCTTCTACTACTTATCTTCGTCTATTAAACAAACAAAATTTAACAAAAACGTACATACTGCCTATTGATGTACTGGCAATACCGCAGTTGCAGATAAACTAAATCGATCACCCACCTGGAGATGGCTTGCGATGTGCTGTATGGTCAAATTCAAATCCTTGGCATTCATGTACTGGTGAATTTTTCTTGCCGTAGCAACTGTTGGCCAAAACAAAAGCACAAACTCAAAGGTCATGCTTTTTCAGCAGTTAAACATAGCAAATGACTAATTTATGCCAAGTGCAGATAGCCTTACACGCCCCAAGCACTTCAACAGCCCGCAAAAACTTTTCATGGAGCTCACTGCTCCATATGAACCGACCCAGATTATCTGAATAGACATTCACGTTCAACGCATCTTGTTCTTCATCCTCAGTTTCAGACCTGTGATTTTTAATAGACCTGTGTTGCAGTGCTCTCATCCTCAGAAAATTTACGGTTTTAGTATCCAACAGCTTAACCACATTGGAGCATGTTCCAAGGGTCATGCGTGCAGAGACTGCCTCATCATAGGCACACATAGCTGCAGCCAAGAAACAACACTCCTAGATTAATGAGTTCGGGATGGAAGAAAATTTTCTTAAAACAATACAGCTCTGAATACAAATGCTTACAGATGAGAGGCACTTCCAGTTCATTCAGGACGTGGTGAAACAGCTGCAAGGTGCCCACCTCTGTATTGCCAGGATGAACTTCCGCTACTATCAAATCAAGCTCCTCATCTTTAGCAACCCCCCTTTTAAGGGAATCTAGGGCCTCTTCCCCTGTTTGGAAGGGAAGAACTACAAAACAGTAGAAGTTAGACTTAAAACTTTGAGAGCAAACACCATGTTATCATGTCCAAATATAGTTATATTAATATCCCAACCTGCACACACCATTGCAACTAGTGAGTATCTTCTAAACTAATATAGCTACTTGGTATGTGTTTTTTCCCATTTGACCACATAATCCAACACTTTCTGCAATCTAATAGCACTTGGAAGGGCGGCCCAGTAACTAGCAGCTAGCTATATCCCATTACGAACTACATATGCTGCCTCTGTTTAAACTGTGAAGTTCACGCAATATATTACACACACATATGCTGTATAAACTAATGGTCCTTTGGAAGGGTGACAGTGACACCGTGACACTATATCCTATATGGAACTGCATCTGTCTCCTTTCTGTTTAAAAATGTCACACATCTACAGAAATGCTCCACATATATGATGGTTGTACGATCTATACATGATACCGAGGACAGGTTCACTGCCATGTGGGGCCATAGCTCGCCAAGCTTCACGTCATGAGAAGCGTTATATATCCACACACGCAAGCCATCCAACCGTTAATTAGTGGTCCAGATCATGATGGATAGAACATATAAATATTCCCACCGGACGACCGTACACCCTAACTTCACGCCAAGCGGCCGTACACCCAAACTTCCCGCCAAACAGCCGTACACCCAAACTTCCCACCAAACAGCAGAAATACGGAATATCCGAAATTTGATCAGATGTGCCTGTGTGGATAGAAGACACCAACAGACATCAAATCGTGCCTTTTATAGTCGCCCCATGAATTTGCAAAATCTTGGGCAAAGTTGTATCAGATCCAAATGATGAACCTACTATCTTTCATTCTCCCTCTAAAAACAACTTCCTTTTTGGACAGGAAAGGGAAAATACGAATTGGAGATGCTTGGGAATTGAAGTGCGTACCTTTGAAGTTGAATCTAGCAAGCGTATTGCAGATGGTCCACAGGGAAACCGGATCCTGATCAAGAACTAAAACTGAAAGATTTTCCATCAGGTCAGTGAGACCCTATGGGGAAGAAACGAAGGCTGCCAATGTTTGCGATGGATCTAACCATATATGGTTATAATACCTTCTTTTGGCGTAAGACCTTCACCAAGGGCAAAAGATACACACTATATACCAGATGATGTCAGAAAAGGACAAGAATTTAATCCATCTAATTTTTTATTCAAAAGCTGACCTGTATTTGGACAGGGAGGTTGAACAAGATATACTTACTTGGAAATACTCCCTCCGTCCGAAAATACTTGTCGGAGGAATGGATGTATCTATACGTATTTTAGTTTTAGATACATCCGTTTTTATGCATTTCTCCGACAAGTATTTCCAGACGGAGGGAGTACAAGGTAAAACATCATTATTTTGTCCTCTTGTGCTTCTTCAGTTTCCAATGTAAAGAACATGCAAGACCATGTACAATGCAAGCCGATGCTTATCTGTAGAGAGCAGATGCTTAACTAGGCACCCCTATCACAGACATAAGCACCGGTGCTTAAGAAAAACATAGTTTATTTTACTAAGCACCTCTCTAAGCATCTTGCATTGTATATGGTCTAAGAAGGTGTGAACCCTTACCATCATGACTTCATGTTATCTATTCTCTATCATCACGCTTGGCACACCCTTTGATGTGACCCGACCTGCATTTCGAACAGTCAATGCATGAACAAGTTAAAGAAAGACAAACAGATTGAACAGATGCATGAAAGCCTCATTGTTCTATTTACTTCTCTTCTGTTTCGAATTTTGTTGTCAAATTTACCTAAGGCCCATATAGGGCACATGCATGTTCTCCCTAGCTCTCGCCCATGGTACTATTTATTTTCTTCATTCAGTACCTAGTGTTCATATGAAAGAAACAAAGCAAGCAGGCCATTCACCTATTTATTAGCAAACATATCAATACTTCAGTTGCAACCATTAGAACTTCCAAGTCCTAAAGGGTCTCAAGTCTCAACTTTCAAATGTCAAAACAGACCAAATGGTGATGTGCTGCTTTAAGATAATTCCTCAGAAAAATGTCTGGAGGGTAAATAAGGTAATTTCTTGGCCAGCTTCATTATTTATAACATGCAACAGTTTCATTGATTTATAGCATGCTGTCATGCATACCAAGAATCTACTACAAGGAGTCTTCCAGTGCACAGGTGTCATGATGATATGTCATATGATCAATGGGTTAATGCATGCCGGTGAATTTGATCTTGCGGCGGTACCTGGCGCATGGCTGGCAATGTTGCAAGCACGCAATCCTACATGATGTATGCATGAGCACTAATTGCACCGATGTAGAAGATAACTTCACAAAAGACAAAAAAACACTAGCTGTAGCCGCGATTGCATCGCTATCTTAATGCCGCAACAGACACTCACTCTAGCCCCAATTGTATCACCACGTCTGCTCTTTTTAGGCACCAAACCTACATATGGATCTATCTTCAGGAAAGTGTACCAACAACAAAACAAATATGTGCAATTGATTTTTCTATAAAAAAGGCATATATAACCGACTCCTTAACAAGGAAGATGGAAGCAACACTGAGGTGTACGAAAACGCAACTATAGGAGTCCTGCGCTCTGGCGACCGCCGCCGCCCCGCCGGCGCGGGCGCCGTGGCCGCCCGCCCCCCCCTCCGCCTCCCCCTCCCTCGAGCCCCGCCCCTCCGCCGGCGCCTGCCCTCCCCTCGCCTGCCCCCTCCGGCCCGCCGGGCATGCTCTGGGCGGACATAGCCGAGGCCGAGGACCTGGCGGCCGGCCGCCTCGTCGTGC
>NC_041393.1:567743940-567744715 GCF_002162155.2 Triticum dicoccoides | reverse complement strand
GGCTGCCTCAAGGCATGCCCTTTGGGGCTGGGCGCCCCCCCGGCGGCGCCGCGCTGGCAGCTGGGGTGTTGCCGGCCGCGCCGACCGGGGCCCCGCGCTCGCCTCCTGGAGATCCTCGCCCGCCGCCGGCCTCCCCTCGGCCCCGCCGTCGCCTGCTCCGGCCGGCTCGCCCCCGTCTTCCATGGCCGCGCGCGCCCCGGCCCCCTCTGGCCGGAACCCATATCGCCCCTTCCTCCCCTCCGGTCGACCCACCGGTGCCCACCCCTCGGCCGCTCCTCCGGCCCGCCTCCCCCACGCCGCCCCCGTACGCCCCCGTCGGCGGCCACCGCGGTGGTGCCTGGGGATACCCTAGCGCCCCGTCGGGTCACCCCCGGGCGGTCGTTTCGGGCCGCGCTGCTGATGGGCCGGCCCACGAGCCGGGCTCCTGGGCCCCCTCCGGGGATGGCAGCGGCTGGAGCGGCCCATGGGTACTTGTCCACAGTGGCCCGGGCGGGCCGCCTTGACAGGCCGGCTGGGCCCCGCCTGGCCCAACTCCCCTCGGCGTCGGCCGGCCCTCCTAGACGGTCCATTTGGCCCCCGCTAGGGTTCCCTCGTCCCCCGCTCCTTCCCACTCCCACGCCGCCGGCTCCTACCCCCGCCCCTCTGCTTGTGGCCGCCTCCCCGCACCTCCTCCTCGCCGGCGCCACCGGCCCTCCCTCGCCCCCTGCTCCCCCCACGCCACCCATGCCTCAGGAATGGGGGGATGAGGCGGGGCGCCCCAAGCGCCGCGCGGACG
>NC_041393.1:567719370-567743654 GCF_002162155.2 Triticum dicoccoides | reverse complement strand
GTGACCGCGGTCGGTCTCCGGCTCGGGAGACTCGGCAGCCCACTCGGCGCCGGTCTCCCTCGCCGACCCGGCGCCGCGACCGGTCCCCTTCGCCTCCCCGCCCGCCCCCCGCCACCACCGACGCCGGCTCCCCCTCCCGCCGCTACCAGCCTCCCCGCTCCCAGGCGGCGTTTCCACCGGCCAACGGCGGCAACGGCAACCGGGGACGCCCGGGAGCCAAGAAGAAGAAGAAGAAGGGCCCTCCGCGCCCTCAAGCCGCCACTTCCACTGCTACCGTGGCTCCTCCTCAGGGTGCCTCCGCCGCGGCCGTGGCTCAGCCGTGCTTCAACTGCGGCCTCTCCGGCCACTTCCAGGTGGCATGCCCCAACCCACCATCGTGCTACTTATGCAAGGAGTCCGGGCACCCCGCGATTCTTTGTCCGGATCGCCCGGTGACAGAGGAGCTCATGATGTATGGGCACGGCATCGAGGACTTGGCCTTCTTCCACATCGAGGTGCCCGAGCTCGCCCCACCGTCCCCCTCGCTGCTGGCCCTGGTGACGGTTGTGGGAGAGGCCGTCGCCACTCCGGAGCTGATTGAGGCTGAGCTCAACCACCTATGCCGCTGCACGTGGGACTGGCAGGTGAACCCCACGGCTCCCAGCTCCTTCTCTGTGGTGTTCCCAGACGCGATGAGCATGGGCTTCTGCACCCGCAGCAACAACATCACCCTGGCCCTCAACGACATCGTGGTGAACATCTCTAAGCCGCAGTGGGATCCCAGAGCTGTCGCTACCCTAGACACGGCCTGGCTCCTCATTTCCGGCCTCCCTGATGTTGCCCGTTCCGAGCGGACCATCCGCAGTAGGTCCAAGATTCTGGGCCGGGTGGTGGTGGTGGATGAGCTCTCCCTGCGCAAGGAGGAGGAGGTCCGGGTTAAGGTGAAATGCCTGGACTCCTCCAAGCTCCACGTCACGATCCGGGTCTTCTTCAACGATGACGGCTACGACCTCAAGATCCGCCCCGAGCCTCCGTCCCACGTCGGCCGCCCCCGCCCCGCCGCTGGCAGTCTCTTGGGGGGGGGCTGATGATGACGACTCCCACCGCCGCCGCTCGCGCTCCTCACGCTTCGACGATCCTGCCGAGGATGAGGATGAGTCGGAGCACTCTCGCTCCCCGGCTCGGGACTCCTCCAACCCTCCCGCGGGTCGGGGCGGGGCGGGGCCAGGGCGTACCCGGGTGTCGGCCACCGATCTCGCGGTGGCCCTCCGCCTGGCCACCCCTCTGGCTCCCTCCCCGTCGGCGTCGAAGTCGACCGGGGACATCTCCAGCGTGAGCCTCCTCGTCGCCCCACCTTCGTCCCCCCCGCTCCCCCGACACCGCCTCCACCCGTCGCCCCGCGACACCAGGGGCTGAGCTCACCCCCGCCGGCTCGGCCTCTCAGGTGTCCCCCGCGATTGGCGACATGGGGGAGCTCGTCGCCCCCTCCGCGGCCCTCCCGTCCCCTCCGCCCTCGGGGGCTGCGGTGGGGGTGGCTCTGGGGTCGCCCGCCCCCCTCCCCGTGTCGGGGGCGTCCAGCCTCGCCCTCGCCTCGCCGGCTTCCCCTGCCGCCTCGGTGGCGGTGGATGTCGCCTCCCCGGCCTCCGCGCACCCCCCTCTGACGGTGGCGTACGCCAGGAGGCCTCGGTCCACCTCGACGCCGGTGACGTCCTCCCGCCGCAGCGCCCGCCTGGAGGCGTCGCGGCCGGGCGACTCTCCTGCGCCTTCCGTCGCCGAGCGAGCGGAGCTCCGCACCGCGGTCCGGAACCTCGAGTCAGGTGCGGACCCCGACCTTCCCAGTTCTTCTCGTTGCTCCTTCTCTGCTCTCGAGGCCGCTCCCCTCGGCCACCTCGCTAAGGTGGCCAATGACTCGGCCATCGTCTTCAGGGGGGAGGTCGGTCCCCCCTTAGATCAGATTGAGGCCATTAGGGCCCGAGAGATCCTCGACGGCAGGCTGGCTGAGACCCGAGCCCGCCTGCTCCGGCCCCAGGTCCCGACCCCTCCGGTGGCCGACGGGATTATTCGTGGTCGCACCCGGTCTCACACGGCCGCCCTTCGCGCTCAAAGCGCCTCTTGTGTCCTGGGGTCAAGCAGCCCCCCGATGGGTGTTTAGATGAGGGCCCTTTTCTGGAACCTCCGCGGCTTCGGCCATGATGGTCGTCGTCGCCAGCTCATCGAGTACATCCGGGATGAACATATTGACATTGTAGCCATCCAAGAAACCCTTCGATCCGAGTTCACCCTTCAAGAGCTTGAGCACCTGAGCCCCCACCTTTTCGCGTGGCACTGGCTCCCTTCTAGTGGGACCTCAGGCCACTCGGGTGGCATCCTTCTTGGGGTGAAGGATGCTACTTTTGAGGTGGGCGGCATGGACCGAGGGGATTTTTTCGTTAGCATGGAGATCTTCGAGCGGGCTCTGAATGTCAAATGGGAGGTCATTGTTGTCTACGGACCGGCGGATCACCGCCGCTCCCCGGCCTTCCTTGCCGAGCTGCATCTGAAGATCTCCAACTCCCCACTCCCTGTTGTGGTGGGGGGTGACTTCAATCTCATCCGATCCCCGGAGGAGAAGAATAATTCCCGGATTAGTTTTCCCCGGATGCAATTATTCAACGACTGGATCGCGGAGCTGGGGCTCCGTGAGTTTGACCGGACAGGTGCCAGATTCACCTGGACCAACCGGCAAGCTGTCCCGACACAATCCGTGCTGGATCGTGTCCTAGTTTCCCCGGAGTGGGAATTGCGATGCCCTCCGGCGTCGCTCCGGGCGGTTACCCGGATTGGTTCCGACCATGTCCCCCTTCTCCTCTCCACCGCTGATGAGCGCCCCCCCTCCCCGCCGCGGTTCCGGTTCGAGCTCTTCTGGCTCAACCAGACTGGCTTCCGGGAGGCCGTCGTCGCCCGCTGGATCTCCGCTAGGTCGGCACCCCACCGCTCCATGTCTGCGGTCGACTCTTGGCACTTTTGTGCCAAGCTAGCCCTCCAGTTCATGAAGGGTTGGGGGGCTAATTTAGGCCGGGACCTGAGAGAGCGCAAGAAGTCCATCTTGGTGGCTATTCAAGCTCTGGATGCGCGTGCGGACTCGACCGGGCTCTCCTCGGACGAGTGGCTGCTTCGCTACGACCTGGAGGACCAGCTCTCCATCATCTACTCGGATGAGGAGGCTTACTGGCGCCTGCGGGGTACCCAGAGGTGGGTGCTTCAGGGCGATGCCAACACTGCCTACTTCCAGGCGGCCGCGAACGGCCGGCGTCGCCGCAACTCCATCCACTGCCTGTGGGATGGGGGCGCGCAGTTAGTGCTGCCCGAGGCCATCCGCCTTCATGTGGATGGCTTCTATAGGGCATTATTTACCCCCACCCCACGCGGTGGGGCTAGCCTCGCACCCGACATTTGGTCGGGCGCGCTAGGAGTTTTGGATGAAGCCAATGCGGCTCTGGTGGCCCCCTTCAGTGAGGACGAGGTCCTCGCTGCCATTAAGGGGATGAACTCCTCCTCGGCCCCGGGACCGGACGGTCTCCCAGTAGCTTTCTTCAAGGCGTTCTGGCCTACCATCAAACCCGAGGTCATGGCTCTCTTTGAGGAATTCTACTCGGGTTCCATGGATTTGGGGCGCCTCAACTATGGGGTGGTGACCCTCATCCCCAAGGTCCCGGGCGCCTCCGTTATTCGCCAGTTCCGCCCCATCACAGTGATTAATGTGATTTTTAGGATCCTGGCGAAGGGGTACGCCAATAGGGTGACCCTCCTTGCGGACACAATCACCCACCCGAACCAATCCGCCTTCATTCGAGGCCGATTTATCCTTGATGGGGTGTTGGTGTTCCACGAAGCGCCATAGGGCGGTCTTCCTTAAGTTGGACTTCCACAAAGCCTATGACACGGTGCACTGGCCGTTCCTGAGGGAAGTCTTGCTTCGCAAGGGCTTTGACGACCGTTGGGTGACCCGCGTCATGCAGCTCGTCTCCTGTGGCCGGACGGCAGTAAACATCAATGGCGACATCGGGCCCTTCTTCCCTACCCTCTGTGGGGTCCGGCAGGGGGACCCCTTCTCGCCGTTCTTGTTCAACATGGTGGTGGATGCCCTGGCTGCCATCCTAGATAAGGCCAAGGCTGCGGGACATATTAGAGGTTTGGTCCCGCACCTTGTTGGAGGGGGAGGGGTCTCCCTTCTCCAATACGCTGACGACACCATTGTTATGGTCGAGGGATCCGCCCTTGAGATTTCCAACCTGAAGTTCCTCCTTATGTGCTTCCAGCAAATGTCGGGCCTTACCATCAACTTCGACAAGAGCGAAGTGATGGTGCTCGGTTACCCCGCTGAGGAAGCTCAGTCCATTGCCGATCGGCTTAACTTTCGGCTGGGTTCTTTCCCCACGACTTATCTGGGGATCCCCATTAGTGACTCGCGCCTCGCCGTGGCGGACCTCCGCCCCACGGTGACCCGTATGCAGCATCGCGTGGAGCCCTGGAAAGGGCGTTGGCTGTCGAAGGCGGCCCGCGTGATTCTTATCAACTCCTCGCTGGCCAGCCTCCTGTGGTTCCTCATGAGCTTCTACAGCCTTCATGAGACGCTCCATCAGGAGATCGCCAAATACCAGTCCAGATTCTTCTGGGAAGGGAAGGAGGGCAAGCAGAAATATCACATGGTCAGCTGGCCAGATATTTGCAAACCCAAAGACCAGGGCGGTCTTGGGATCCTGTCCTCTTGGCGCATGAACATCGCCCTCCTGACCCGCTGGCTATGGCGCATTGCCAATGGCGAGGGAGGCCTCTGGCTAACTATCATCCAGAACAAATACCTACGTGGACAGCCCCTGGCGTTCTGCCAACGCTCGGGCGGTTCCCAGTTTTGGCAGGCTGTCGTCCAGCTGCTACCGGTTCTGCGTATAGGCACTTCCATCTCTGTGGGCTCTGGCGCCTCGACCTTTTTCTGGCTAGATAGATGGCTTGGGGACTCCCCTCTAGCCGCCCGGTTCCCCATCCTCTTCGATATTGTAGTTGACCCTCGGGTCTCTGTCGAGGCGGCCCTTATTGACTTAGGGCGCCTCGCGTTCCGCCGCCCTTTTGGACCTGCCGAGGTGGCTGCCTGGGATGATCTCCTCCAGGACATCGCCCTGCTGCCTATGGACGTGGCAGACGCTCCGGATGCCATCTCCTGGCGCCTAGATCCCTCTGGCCGCTTCTCCACCAAATCCCTCTACGCGGCCATTGCCCCCTCGTCAGCTCCAGAGCCCTTCGGCCTTATCTGGGACATTCGCCTCCCACTTAAGATTCGGATCTTTCTGTGGCAGTGGATCCGCGGCCGCCTCCCGACCGGCGTGGAGGTCCTCAAGCGCCATGGTCCTGGTGATGGAATGTGCCCCTTGTGTGCCACGGTTGAGGATGCTAATCACATCTTCTTCTCGTGCTGCACGGCACAGTTCCTTTGGTCTTGTCTCCGCGAAACGGTTGGCGGACAGTGGTGCAATACCAACTTCTCTGACTTGCTTGCCGAAATTCAGGCCTCCCCCCTCGCTACAGACATATTAGATGGCTGTGCGTCGGGGTGCTGGCCTGGACCTTGTGGACGGTTCGCAATAGGCTTGTCATTCAGAAGGTGCCCCTTCGACGTGCGACTGACTTCATCTTTAAAATGTGTGGTTACTTGCAGCTCTGGCGGCCGCTTAGCCGCCCCCCGGACCGGGACGCCATCGACAGACTCCTCACCGACCTCCGTTCGTTGGCCTTCCGCCTGGCACCTCCGCTCCCGCCGCCACCCCCGGAGCCCGACTAGTGGATGATTCACTTCTGGCGCGTGTGCCTTTTTGGTTGTGTGTGTTGGGCTTGTTGAGCTGTGCCCTCAGCAGTAGCCCTTGTTGCTTTCTTGTGCTTGGACTTTGGGTGCGTGTGGACCTTGTGTTTGTGTGAACTTTGTGGTTGTGGCTTTGGCATTGGCTTTATCTATAAAGCGGGGCGCGAGCCTTTTTCGGTAACAAGGAAGATATACGAATGCTATTAAACATTAATCGCTTCCAAAAACAGTGGCGTGGCGGTTGCAGTCTCTAAGTGGGAAGGGAGAAACTGGGGAAGAAACACCCAGGGCCAAGCCAAAATCACTAAAAAACTTCTCAAAGGAAAGATACATGCCATGTCATGTGACCTGTGTTGATACATTACATACTATGTGCTTCTTGAAGGAACTGATTGCGCATATATTAATTTTGATTGAAGGAATTAATTTTCCATCTCTAAAACACCAGGAAGAGATCCCAGACGAAACGCCCTTCAAATCGAAACCTGGAAGGGTTCGATCATGGATACCAGGTCCTTCTTCAGATAATCGAATAGCTAGGAACCAGCAAATCAATCGACCACGCGCGCGCGCACGAACCGGGATCTGGAGAATCCACATACTGGTATCAGATACGCTAAGCAACAATCCAAGTAGGCGCGGACAGATACTTTAATAACCAAACCAAACAGATTAAGCTAACAATAGGGCACCGGCAGACGCTTCGGAATGGTGCGCTCACTGGGGGAGGGAAGTCCAGGGTCGAGGGCAGCGGCGCCACCGGCGAGCCCTTGCCTCCCGACCGAGCAATGTCGGGATCCCTCTTCTCTCTCGCCGGCGGTCGCTGCCTCGCCATGCGCCGCCCCGCGAGTAGAACGGTCGGGGCCCACGGGGGTTTGGGACGGAAACGAATGGGCTTGACTGCTCATGGGCTCAAAATGCTTTAGCAGAGTGGGGCCAGACCTGGCCGTATGAGTCGGCCCGGCCATAAAGGGGCCTGGCACGGCACGCTCGTGTCGGGCCGAAGTAGCTCGAGGATCGGCCTGGCCCGCAAACTAAAAGGGCCTGCCCGCTAATAAAAGGGCCATGTCTGGCCAGCCTTAAGTGAAATCTCTCCCTAATAATCTTTTCTTAATAATAAAGCACAGATTGACTCCGTGGGTTCACTGTCACAATACGTTTTCGCCCAGTTGTAATACACTTTTACGATTCTTATAAACAAAATCCTAATATAAACGAGGTGGTATTAATTTCGTCTGTCCGTCGTTAGCAAATTTTTGTACGCTATATATCGATTTTCTGTCCTTCCACGCGAGACCTGTCGATCACATGGGCCTCAGCCCACTCACGAGGTGGCCCAGACAAAAAAACAACTGTACCTGCATTACGTGGAGTCGGAGTCCGGCCCTCTGCTTCAATGCTAGCGACACGTCCAACTAACCAAGCTCCACATTATGTGCAGACTTCATGTTCGTTTCCTTCTTATATTGTCCCACCTCGCCCTCTTACATAAAATCTGATTGATTTATATACACTTGCCGGTTGATGTCAATAAGCTGCCTAGAAAATCTGGAAGGACCGGTGGCATATGCCATGCACCGTAAAACACGTGAAGCAGCCCTGTCATTGTTCATCATTCATGCACATAAATTTTGGACATTAAAACATATGGCTGGCATGCACTTCTTTTAGCGTTCTTTTTGGTAACTAATTTGAGACAAAGACTTCAAGTTGCTTCCTGTATCTCGGTACTGCCACATGTAATTATGTGCATGATCATTTTCTTTAGAATATATTCACAGAATAATTACTCACACGAGTAATCATCTCTGTAAAACTTGAGGTCTATCAGGAGTAAATATATCTCTCACCCCATTACTTGGAGCCAACATATTTAATTATTTCGATTCGGATGGATTTGAAGTTAGTAGTGCAATAGATAGACACTCGAATATGACACAAATTATCAAATTTATTTTATACCCATCACAACGCACGTGCTCTTTTGCTGGTAAATGGAACCAAACAACAAGTTTATTTGTTGGAGGCGGCCTCTAAAGCTAGATGGAAGCTAAGCTTGGACATATTGACGCCATGGCTAGCACTGTATGGAACATCCCTCTATAGGCTGTGATATCGCCTTATGGTTTTAGTATTTTAAATAGCCTTTTATTTTTTTCTCAGCTTAAGTTTAAATAAAAATAATCTCTACCACCTCTCCACAACCTAAATTTTTAGTCTTGCATGATGTGTTCTTTTAGTAGTGAGGGTGCTGTCAGATGGGGATATCTTATCATTTAGATAGGATGGAGAAGGTGTAGGAAATCATTTGTGAAATTTAAATGAATTCCCGGCCATTGCCATCGAGCTTCGTCGCATAGGACCTTTGTTATTTGATTCAAAATTATCCAACAATAATTATCTCTACCATATATTCCACACCGTCAGAAAAAAAAGCAATTGCATACAAATGTGGGAATGGTGCATGAATCAAGTAAAGGTGGGATAAGGATGGCGTCCACCATCATCATAAGTCCGTAGAATTACAAGTCGTTGTAAAGAGGAGCTCACGAAGTAGCATTCTAGAGTAAGCACGCTCATTGCCTTAGGATTGACCACTTTTATCGTGAATAAGTGAATAACGTGACTATCATTGACGACAATGGTCAAGAGGATACACGGCAATACGGATGTGTCACCACTAGGGACGTGAAAAGGTTTGTTTATCCCGTTGCAACGCACGGGCACATTTTCTAGTAAATAATAAAGCACGGATCGAGTCTCCGGGTTCACCGTCGCGGCATTTTTTCAGAAAAAACCCTATGATATTAAGTAATTAACCCACAGTACAATAATAAATAAAGTGGAAAAATGTTTCGTATTTCGCCAGAAAATACCCCAGCCCTGAATCAAGCGACCGCGCCTCCCATCTTGGATCCGTCGCCTCCCCGCCACCTCCGCCGCGCCCTCCTCTCTGCCGCGCCTTCCTCCCCGCACCGTGGCCTGCCTCCTCTCTGTTGCGCCCTCCACCCCGCACCGTCCAAGTCCTCCATGCGCGGTTTGCCCACGCCGAGGCCCGGGCCGCCGCGCTCTGTGCCCGCGCCGGCCGGCTCGAGCGTGTGCCGCCTACCGCGACGGGCTGCTCAACACGCTCCTCGCCAACACAGGCAACGACCGGGAGGAGGAGGAGGACGTGGGAGGCGGGGTAGCGTCAGAATCGGTGCGCGTCGGATCCGGCTGAGGTTGGGTTATAGTGGCATGGACGCGGAGGCTCTGGCCACGGCCGCCGCGCTCGCTCGCTTTCCGCACGGAAGCACGGGCATCTCCTGAATACCTTTGACTCCGACTCCCTCCAGCGCCACCGCCGTCGTTGAAGGGCTCACCGTTGCGATGCTGGAGGTGGCCGCCGCCATTGCCATGGAGGGCTCCAAGCCGAGGCCGTCAACCCTCGACGGGCTCCTCCATCACTTTTGGTTCCCCACAGTGCCTATGGGCAGCCTCTCCCTCTCCATCCCGCGCTCCTCCTCCTCCACTTCAGGTTCAGGCCGTGGCTGAGGGTCGCCTCTCCATATCCATCATTCCAATCTGGAGCACAGGTGGAGAGCCTGGATAGAGCTACATCTTCATTTTGTTGAGGATGCTTATCTTATGAGAGCTAACAAACTATGCATTCCCGAGTCTTCTCTTCGTTTGCTCCTTTTGCAAGAGGCTCATGTAGGCGGACTCATGGGACATTTTGGACGCGACAAGACATTTGCCACGCTCTCCAAGAACTACTTTTGGCCCAAGATGTTTTGTGACGTCTCACGCTTCACCCGATGCTCTACATGTCGCAAAGCTAAGTCTAAAGCTCAATCCCATGGTCTTTACATGCCTCTTCCTATTACTTATCAACCTTGGGAAGACATTAGCATGGATTTTGTACTTGGTTTGCCTAGAACTCAAAATGGAAAGGATTCCGTGTTTGTTGTTGTGGACCGATTTTCTAAGATGGCACATTTCATTCCTTGCAACAAGATAGGCGATGCTTCACACATTGCAAATCTATTTTGTAGGGAAATCTTGCGACTCCATGGAGTACCAAAGACAATCGTCTTCGATCGTTACGTCAAGTTCTTGAGTTACTTTTGGAAGACCCTATGCGCCAAGCTCGGAATCAAGCTCGTGTTCTCATCCGCATACCATCCTCAAACCGACGGCCAAACGGAGGTGACGAACCGGACTCTCTCTACTCTACTTCGCGTGTTGATCAAGAAGAACATCAAGGAATGGGAAGCATGCCTACCCATCACCGAGTACACCTACAAACGTGCAAGACATTCGACTACCGGCAAGTCCCCCTTCGAGGTCGTCTACGGCTTCAACCCGTTGTCACCATTGGACATTCTACCTCTTCCTCTACAAGAGCGCACCAACATGGATGCGAGTGCACGGGCAAGCTACATCAAGAAGATGGACGAGGGTACAAGGCACACCATCGAGCGCCAAGTACAACGACTAGCGACCAAGCTCAACGTCAACAAGCAACCCATGATCTTCAACATTGGTGATCTCGTGTGGCTACACCTTCGCAAGGACCGCTTCCCCAACGAACGCAAGTCCAAGCTTCTCCCTCGAGCCGATGGACCCTTCAAGGTGCTAGCACGCTACAACGACAACGCCTACAAGATTGACCTACCACGAGGCAAGTACAATGTGAGCGACATCTTCCTCGTCAAGGACCTCGCGCCATACCATGGAGATGAAGCTTTTGATCCAAGGTTGGATCTTTCCGGGGGGGGGGGGAGATGATGCGGAGCATCCCTCGCTCATCCCCATGGACGTACCTACATTTCCCTCAACACCACTTGGACCCATGACAAGAGCTAGAGCAAAGGCTATCAAAGATAAGGTGAACTCGCTCCTCTCCGAACTCCCTCTTCCTACTCACTAGACATGGCTACTACTTCATTCGGAAACTCTGTGTGTGATCAGGTACTTGGAGGAGAGCCATGGGACAGCTGCACCCAATGGCCAAGGTGGCAAGGACACCAAGCATGGACATCAAGAAGAAGAGCCATTTGGGAAGCTACAGGCACCGGACGACCGGCCGGCCCCGGACGTCTGAGCCCTGGGAGATGCAACAACGACGGAAGGAAGGCAGGACATAGCTACAGGCCACGGACGACCGGCCCGGCCCGGACGTCCGACAACTCCCAGGGCCACGGACGACCGACGCCCTCCGGACGTCCGGCAGCTGGGCACCAGAGAGGAAATTAATGGAAGAACGAAGCCACCGGACGACCGGACGACCAGCACCCGAGCCGAAACTATGGAAGTCCGACATCTCCGGATGTCCGGACCGTCCTGAAGCTCCGGACGTCCGACGTCCTCCGGATGTCCGACACCTGTGTGGCTGCAGCCACGGGCTTATGCCCTTGTACCCCTTCACTTTGACTCCCATTTGCACTACGAATATAAATAGGTCTCTCCCACCTCCTAGCTAGGGTTAGCTTTGTGATAGCTCATCTTGAGATAGAGCATAGCTCATCCGTACCGGATCTACTCCACGTGAGGGACCGTGCCTCCTCGGAGAAGATCCATTCAGATTCAAGGCCTTCATCCGGAGAAGACAATCAAGACCTCCTCACGGAGAAGAACGGTTACTCTTGTATCTTTCCTTTGTTGATTTTGAATCTTGTGCTACCTTATGTGTCCGGTGATCTAGCCCTTGTGTGATCAATTACTTGTCGGTTGAGTGATTCTCTCGTTTCTCCCCGTGTTTTCCCTTGTGTTCTTCCGCGCGTTCTTCGTGTTTCTCTGTAGGATCCACTCCAAACGTGAAAGATTGTCCCCATAGGGTTCCGCCCTACATCATCTTGGTATCAGAGCTAGGTTCAACAAAGATACATACGAGGTCGTTTTCAGTTATGAGGCCGTAATTTTGTTGCATCCCTCTACATTTGCGTGAGGAGGTCGTATCCATCTTGGTTGATCACGTTTTTGGAGCCCCTACCCTTTGTGTTTCTAGCTTGATTTTGTTGTTTTCCTCCTAATTCCGAAAATTCCCCACCAAAAATAGCCCCAATTTTTTTGTGATTTGTTGGTGAGTTGAAATTTTGTTGGATTTGGTCCATGGATTTGTGTTGCTGCATGTGGATCTAGCTTTCCCCACCCTCCCCACCCTTTTCCACCCACTAATCCGCTCGATTTCGACCTCACCATCTTCCTCCACGTCGAAATCGCGCAGTTCATCCCGTGCCCGATTTTCGCCCAGGCACCGGACGACCGGACGACCGTGACCCCCGGACGTCTGTGAAACTCTGACGAAACTGAATATTGTTCAGTTCGGCCACCACCACAAACCCACCTTCCACCACATCTTCCCAACCCGCATACACCACCATCATCCCCAATACATCCGAGGATGATTTTGACACACTTTGGTCTTTGAGATTTTGAGTTGTGGCTCCCGTGTCCTATTGTGTTTCGGCTATATAGGTATGGTTCGACATCATCCTCACCACGACTCATCTTCGAAAGGGTCTCATCATCTCCAAGGACGGTAACCTTGACGACATCTTTGTCATACCATGCAATTGCATTGATACCCACATTGCCTCACTTTTGCGTAGCTTACCCATCGAGACTAGCCATTGAGTATTGCTGGCAACGTGACTTGTGCACATTAGTGATCATACTCCATAGCATACATACCATACCATAGTGGTGCATATCTTGGCATCAACTTGTGTGTCACAAAGTTGTCATCGCATATACAATTGCTATCTTGGTTCGTGAAGTTTTGCATGAGAATAGAGCTCAAAAGTGAAAGAGCCACCCAAGCTTTTAAGCAAAGAGGAAAGATAAGCAAAGAGCTTATGAGCAAGAACCATAGCATCATACTACATTAAGATTGTCATATTGGATCATCTTGGATCATAGCATCGAAATACCATACATATAGCATATTTGGGATCGAGATCGTAGCATTTTTGCCTAGTAGGTTGTGCACAAGTTCTGTATCTGCCTATTGTGCAATCGTGCTAGCGTCTCTCGAGTATTGTGCAACAAGAGCATTTTCGTGGACTCCACATTTTGGCTGACTTTTGGTTTGCACAATCCCACTTATCTATTTGCATGTGTGTTTCCGTGTACCATTATTTGCTTGGTCCACTTGTTGCATTTGCAAATTTGTGAACCTTTTCCAACATTATTGAAGCTCACTTACAATTGCATCAAATTTTGTGACACCATCCTAACAAAGCTCCACCATAAGCTTTTACTTGTGTAGGTGTGAGAACCGACAAGGATTGGTACCAATAGTGCTATTTCATTGTCCGCATTTGAGTGAACTTGATTCATCATCAACATCGGTCAAGGTACATTGGTATAAGTTCTTCTCTTTCTCACTCACATTTTGCTTGGAATGATGGATAGGCTGAGTACTTCTACCAACCCACTCTTCATCGAGCAAGACGACGACATGTCATCATACGTCACCAAGAGCCACCTCTTTGGTGCACAACGAGCGTTGCATCAAGAGCAACAAGCGATGAACAAACGCATCGACAACCTCGCCACCGACTTACGACTCTCCGAGCAACGCACCAAGGACTACTTCGACAACAATCTCGACGCGCACAAGCAAGAGAATGATGCAAGAATGGACGAGATCCGCGCCTTGTTGGTGAACCGTCCTCCTTCAACTTCTTCATACTCAAGACGGAGCCACTCAAGTTGACACTCCGACGGCTCCCTCTCCGGCTCAAGTACACCGTCATCAAACACTCTTCGACGAGCCGCGCATCAAGACCGTCATGCATCCCGCAATCCGCTACACGACAAGCAATCACTAGAGCAAGTCGATGAGCAAGAACTTAGTCCTCCACCACATCAAGTTGTGTTTGCTCAAGCTCAAGAATGACAACGACTACGGCGCCAAGAGGAAGAACTAGCTCGTCTACACCAAGAGGAACAAGACGCCGAGGCTCAACGTCTTTAACAACAACAACGAGAAGCACAAGCTCTTGAGGCGCAACGTGCCCTTCAAGAATCTAGTCGAGCCATCGCCAACCACAATCGTGAACGGTGCAATCAAGAGGAAGCCCTTCGATAAGAAATCCAAGAGAGGAACTACCAACCATGAGTGCAACGTCAAGTTCCTCAAGCTCCTTCACAAGCTCGTCAAGCTCCACCTCAACCTCAAGTTCAGCAAGAGCAAGTTGATCATGGACTTCCTCCATGCCAAGAGCAACATGAGGATGGCTACCCTCCACGTCAAGGGCATCATCATCGTCATCACCAAGAACACAATGAAGAGCAACGCTATGGCAAGCTCAAATTCACAATGCCCAAGTTCAATGGAAGCAATGATCCCGAAGAGTACCTTTCATGGACATTGAAGGTCGACAAAATCTTTCGTTTCCACAACTATGAGGAAGAGAAGAAGATCGCTATGGCATCACTTGAGTTCCAAGACTATGTGCTCATATGGTGGGAACAAGTCCTTGAGCACCGTAAAGCAAGAGGTGAACCACATATCACCACTTGGGCTCTAATGAAGGAAGTCATGCGAGCACGTTTTGTGCGCACCTACTACAACCGCGACCTCTTCAAGAAGCTCCAACTCCTCAAGCAAGGAACAAAGAGTGTTGAAGAATACTACAAGGAAATGGAGATAGCCATGATTCGATCCAATGTCACGGAAGATGATGAGCAAACAATGGCACATTTTTTGAATGGACTCAATCATCCCATCAAGAAGATTGCCGACTTCCAACCCTACTCCAACCTCATTGAGCTCGTGCATCAAGCTACAAAGGCGGAACGCCAAGTGCAAGCTGACTTCAAGTATGCCAAGTACTCATCCAAGACCTACGGCCTCTCGAACAACCACTCTTCAACAACTCCTCCAACATCTACATCAACCAAGCCTTCTACAAGTAACGACGACAAGTCAAGTTACAAGAAAACTTCGACAAGCTCAAGTCGTCCTCCTCCTACTACAAGCAACTTCAAGCCGCGTGCTTCATCATCTATTCCGACCGATGAGACCATCAAGACAAGATCCTTCAAGTGTTTCACTTGCGGTGGTCGAGGCCACAAGTCCGATGAATGCGCAAACAAGCGCACCATGATCCTCAACGACGATGGCACCTACGACTCCATGAGTGATGAGGAGATGGAAGCCCTTGAGCAAGTGGCCATGCACCGGCGCGTGAATGAGGATGAAGATGATCAAGTCTTTTGTGATGAGGATTCGAGCCCCGCTCTCGTTGTCTCCAAGGTCTTGACTCTTCAACATCAACAAGGAGAAGACCAGCGATGCCACATCTTCCACACTAAGGCCGGCATCAATGGACAGTCCATCAAGGTCATCATCGATGGAGGTAGTTGTCACAACTTGGCAAGTGAATAACTATACTCCAAGCTTCAATTGGTCAAGAGGAAGCACCCGCACCCCTACAAGGTTCAATGGCTAAGTGACTCCGGCACTATACGAGTTGAGCATACGGTCCAAGTCTCCTTCAAAATTTGTGCATATGAGGATACTTTGGAGTGTGATATGGTCCCCATGACTGTTTGTCACCTCCTTCTTGGTCGACCATGGCAATTCGACCGTGGTGTCATACACAACAGGCGCACCAATCACTATAGCTTCAAGATGAAAGGGAAGGAATACGTGCTACAACCTATTTCTCCTAGTCAAGTGATAGCCGACAAGCAAGCCACCCATCATGGAGAGAAGAGTGAGCAAGTGATCCACCCAAAAGTGAGTGAGAGCCACAAGCCAAACTTGAGCGCTTCTTTGCCTAGAGAGAAAAACCTCATACTATTCGCCACAAAAGGTGAGATGAGAGAAGTGTGTGAGAACCCGTCGAGTGTGATGCACTTTGTCCTTATGTGCAAGGATGGAGAGCCAAAAACTAGCACCTCTCACGAGCTACCTTTAGTGTTTCAATCTCTTTTACAGGAATTCCAAGATGTTTTCCCCGATGAGCTACCTCCGGGTCTACCTCCTCTACGAGGCATTGAGCATCGAATCGACCTCATCCCCAGAGCGCCCCTTCCAAACAAAGCTCCATACTGCGCCAACCCCAAGGAAACGAAGGAAATCCAAGGGCAAGTACAACAACTCATCGACAACGGTCATGTACGTGAAAGCTTAAGCCCTTGTGTCGTTCCCGTTATACTTGTGCCTAAGCAAGATGGAAGTCTCTGCATGTGTTCCGATTGTAGACCTATAAATGCTATTACCGTGCGATATAGGCATCCCATTCATCGCCTAGATGATATGCTTGATGAACTTAGCGGAGCCGCCTTTTTCTCAAAAATTGATCTTAAAAGTGGCTATTATCAAATCTACATACAAGAAGGTGATGAGTGGAAAACTGCTTTCAAAACCAAATTTGGCTTGTATGAGTGGTTAGTTATGCCTATGGGTTTGTCGGAAGCTTCCGGTACTTTCATGCGTCTTATGCATTTTGTGCTTCGACCTTATATTGGAGTCTTTGTTGTCGTTTACTTTGATGATATTCTTGTGTTTAGCAAATCCATAAAAGACCATCTAAAGCATGTTAGGGCTGTTTTGCAAACCCTCCGCAAGGAACGTCTTTATGCCAACATGAAAAAGTGTACGTTTGGTGTTGACAAACTTGTGTTCTTGGGTTTTGTTGTCTCTTCCAAGGGTGTACATGTTAATGAATCCAAGATTGAGGTAATTAAAACTGGGTCCCAACCCACCAATTTGCAACAAGTGCGTAGCTTTCTTGGTCTTGCAGGATTTTATCATCGCTTTGTGAAAGACTTTAGCACTATTGCCGCTCCTTTGCATGTTTTGAGTAAGAAGAATGCTCCATTTGTTTGGGGATATTTGCAATCCACCGCTTTTGATGAGCTCAAATCTTTGCTTACTCATGCTCCGATTCTTGCTTTGCCCAACTTTGACAAAACTTTTGAGGTTCATTGTGATGCAAGTGGTACCGAAATTGGCGGAGTTTTGATGCAAGAAAAATGAGCCATTGCTTATTTTAGTGAAAAACTCTCTGGTGCTCAACTTAACTATCCTATCTATGACAAAGAATTGTATGCTTTAGTGCGTGTGCTACATGTTTGGGAACATTACCTTAGACTTCATGAGTTTGTCCTCCATACCGATCATGAAACGCTTAAGTACTTAAAAGGTCAAACTAAGTTGAACAAGCGTCATGCCAAATGGAGTGAATTTATTGAATATTTCCCATATGTGATCAAGTACATTAAGGGTAAGGAAAATGTAGTTGTGGATGCCCTTTCACGCATATGCACGCTTGTCACTAAACTTGAGTTGAATGTTATTGGTTTTGAGCACATCAAAGACTTGTATGCTAATGATCCATCTTTTGCTATTCCGTATGCTAAGTGTTTGATGCATACTTCTTGGGAACCATATTATATCAAGGATGCTTATCTTATGAGAGCTAACAAACTATGCATTCCCGAGTCTTCTCTTTGTTTGCTCCTTTTGCAAGAGGCTCATGAGGCGGACTCATGGGACATTTTGGACGCGACAAGACATTCGCCACACTCTCCAAGAACTAATTTTGGCCCAAGATGTTTCGTGACGTCTCACGCTTCACCACCCGATGCTCTACATGTTGCAAAGCTAAGTCTAAAGCTCAATCCCATGGTCTTTACATGCCTCTTCCTATTCCTTATCAACCTTGGGAAGACATTAGCATGGATTTTGTACTTGGTTTGCCTAGAACTCAAAATGGAAAGGATTCCGTGTTTGTTGTTGTGGACCGATTTTCTAAGATGGCACATTTCAGTCCTTGCAACAAGATAGATGATGCTTCACACATCGCAAATCTATTTTGTAGGGAAATCTTGCGACTCCATGGAGTACCAAAGACAATCGTCTCTGATCGTGACATCAAGTTCTTGAGTTACTTTTGGAAGACCCTATGCGCCAAGCTCGGAATCAAGCTCTTGTTCTCATCCGCATACCATCCTCAAACTGACGGCCAAATGGAGGTGACGAACCGGACTCTCTCCACTCTACTTTGCGTGTTGATCAAGAAGAACTTCAAGGAGTGGGAAGCATGTCTACCCATCGCCGAGTACGCCTACATCCGTGCAAGACATTCGACTACCGGCAAGTCCCCCTTCGAGGTCGTCTACGGCTTCAACCCATTGTCACCATTGGACATTCTACCTCTTCCTCTACAAGAGCGCACCAACATGGATGCGAGTGCACGGGGAAGCTACATCAAGAAGATGCATGAGGATACAAGGCACACCATCGAGCGCCAAGTACAACGACTAGTGACCAAGCTCAACGTCAACAAGCAACCCATGATCTTCAACATTGGTGATCTCGTATGGCTACACCTTCGCAAGGACCGCTTCCCCAACGAACGCAAGTCCAAGCTTCTCCCTCGAGCCGATGGACCCTTCAAGGTGCTAGCACGCTACAACGACAACGCCTACAAGATTGACCTACCACGAGGCAAGTACAATGTGAGCGACATCTTCCTCGTCAAGGACCTCGCGCCATACCATGGAGATGAAGCTTTTGATCCGAGGTCGGATCTTTCCCAAGGGGGGAGGGAGATGATGCGGAGCATCCCTCGCTCATCCCCATGGACGTACCTACATCTCCCTCAACACCACTTGGACCCATGACAAGAGCTAGAGCAAAGGCTATCAAAGATAAGGTGGACTCGCTCCTCTCCGAACTCCCTCTTCCTACTCACGAGACATGGCTACTACCTCATTCGGAAACTATGTGTGTGATCAGGTACTTGGAGGAGAGCCATGGGACAGCTGCACCCAATGGCCAAGGTGGCAAGGACACCAAGCATGGACATCAAGAAGAAGAGCCATTTGGGAAGCTACAGGCACCGGACGACCGGCCGGCCTCGGACGTCCGAGCCCTGGGAGATGCAACAGCGAGGGAAGAAAGGCATGACAGAGCTACAGGCCATGGACGACCGGCCCGGCCTGGACGTCCAACGACTCCTAGGGCCACGGACGACCGACGCCCTCCGGACGTCTGGCAGCTAGGCACCCTAGAGGAAATTAACGGAAGACCGAAGCCACCGGATGACCGGGCGACCAGCACCCGAGCCGAAACTACGGAAGTTCGACATCTCCGGATGTCCGGACCATCCTGAAGCTCCGGACGTCCGGCGTCCTCCGGGTGTCTGACACCTGTGTGGCCGCAGCGGGCTTATGCCCTTGTACCCCTTCACTTTGACTCCCATTTGCACTATGACTATAAATAGGTCTCTCCCACCTCCTAGCTAGGGTTAGCTTGTGATAGCTCATATTGAGATAGAGCATAGCTCATCCATACCAGATCTACTCCATGTGAGGTACCGTGCCTCTTCGAAGAAGATCCATTCGGATTCAAGGCCTTCATCCGGAGAAGACAATCAAGACCTCCTCATGGAGAAGAACGGTTACTCTTGTATCTTCCCTTTGTTGATTTTGAATCTTGTGCTACCTTATGTGTTCGGTGATCTAGCCCTTGTGTGATCAATTACTTGTTGGTTGAGTGATTCTCTCGTTTCTCACCGTGTTTTCCCTTGTGTTCTTCCGTGCGTTCTTCGTGTTTCTCCGTAGGATCCACTCCAAACGTGAAAGATCATCCCCATAGGGTTCCGCCTCCATTCAAGAAACGTGCCACTGTTTGCTCATCATCTTCTGTGACATTGGCTCGAATCATGGCTATCTCCATTTCCTTGTAGTATTCTTCAACACTCTTTGTTCCTAGCTTGAGGAGTTGGAGCTTCTTGAAGAGGTCGCGGTTGTAGTAGGTGGGCACAAAACGTGCTCGCATGACTTCCTTCATTTGAGCCCAAGTGGTGATATGTGGTTCACCTCTTGCTTCACGGCGCTCAAGGACTTGTTCCCACCATATGAGCACATAGTCTTGGAACTCAAGTGATGCCATAGCGATTTTCTTCTCTTCCTCATAGTTGTGCAAGATTTTGTCGACCTTCAATGCCCATGAAAGGTACTCTTCGGGATCATTGCTTCCACTGAACTTGGGGATTGTGAAGTTGAGCTTGCCATAGCGTTGCTCTTCATTGTGTTGTTGGTGATGATGATGATGACGCCCTTGATGTGGTGGGAAGTCATCCTCATGTTGCTCTTGGCGTGGAGGAAGTCCATGATCAACTTGCTCTTGTTAAACTTGAGGTTGAGGTGGAGCTTGGCGAGCTTGTGAAGGAGCTTGAGGAACTTGACGTTGCACTCGCAGTTGGTAGTTCCTCTCTTGGATTTCTTCTCGAAGGGCTTCCTCTTGATTGCACCGTTCGCGATTGCGGTTGGCGATGGCTCGACTTGATTCTTGAAGGGCACGTTGCGCCTCAAGAGCTTGCGCTCCTTGTTGTTGTTGTTGAAGACATTGAGCCTCGGCGTCTTGTTCCTCTTGGTGTAGACGTGCTCGTTCTTCCTCTCGGCGCCGTAGTCGTTGTCGTTCTTGATCTTGAGCAAACGCAACTTGATGTAGTGGAGGACGAAGTTCTTGCTCATCGACTTGCTTTTGTGAATGCTTGTCACGTAGAGGATTGCGGGATGCATGACGGTCTTGATGCGTGGCTCGTCGAAAAGTGTTCGATGACGGTGTACTTGAGCCGGAGAGGGAGCCGTCGGAGTGTCGACTTGAGTGGCTCCATCTTGAGTATGAAGAAGTTGAAGGAGGACGGTTCACCATCAAGGCGCGGATCTCGTCCATTCTTGCATCATTCTCTTGCTTGTGCGCGTCAAGCTTGTTGTCGAAGTAGTCCTTGGTGCGTTGCTCAAAGAGTCACAAGTCAGTGGTGAGGTTGTCGATGTGTTCGTTCATCGCTTGTTGCTCTTGATGCAACGCTCGTTGTGCACCAAAGAGGTGGCTCTTGGTGACATATGATGACATGTCGTCGTCTTGCTCGATGAAGAGTGGGTTGGTAGAAGTACTCGGCCTATCCATCATTCCAAGCAAAATGTGTGTGGTAGAAAGAGAAGAACTTATACCAATGTACCTTGACCGATGTTGATGATGAATCAAGTTCACTCAAATGCGGACAATGAAATAGCACTATTGATACCAATCCTTGTCGGTTCTCACACCTACACAAGTAAAAGCTTATGGTGGAGCTTGGTTAGGATGGTGGAACAAAATTTGATGCAATTGTAAGTGAGCTTCAATAATGTTGGAAAAGGTTCACAAATTTGCAAATGGAACAAGTGGACCAAGCAAATAATGGTACACAGAAACACACACACAAATAGATAAGTGGGATTGTGCAAACCAAAAGTGAGCCAAAATGTGGAGTCCATGAAAATGCTCTTGTTGCACAATACTTGAGAGACGCTAGCACGATTGCACAATAGGCGGATACGAAACTTGTGCACAACCTACTAGGCAAAAATGCTACGATCTCAATACCAAGTATGCTATATGTATGGTATTTCGGTGCTATGATCCAAGATGATCCAATATGACAATCTTAATGTAGTATGATGCTATGGTTCTTCTTCATAAGCTCTTTGCTTATCTTTCCTCTTTGCTTAAAAGCTTGGGTGGCTCTTTCACTTTTGAGCTCTTTTCTCATGCAAAACTTCACAAACTAAGATATCAATTGTATATGCGATGACAACTTTGTGACACACAAGTTGATGCCAAGATATGCACCACTATGTTATGGTATGTATGCTATGGAGTATGATCACTAATGTGCACAAGTCACGTTGCCGGCAATACTCAATGGCTAGTCTCGATGGGTAAGCTACGCAAAAGTGAGGCAATGTGGGTATCAATGCAATTGCAAGGTATGACAAAGATGTCGTCGAGGTTACCGTCCTTGGCGATGATGAGACCCTTTCGAAGATGAGCCGTGGTGAGGATGATGTCGAACCGTACCTATATAGCCGAAACACAATAGGACATGGGAGCCACAACTCAAAATCTCAAAGACCAAAATGTGTCAAAATCATCCTCGGAGGTATTGGGGATGATGGTGGTGTATGTGGGTTGGGAAGATGTGGTGGAAGGTGGGGTTGTGGTGGTGGCCAAACTGAACAATATTCAGTTTCGTCAGAGTTTCATGGACGTCCGGGGGTCACGGTCGTCTGGTCATCGGACGTCTGGCAGGGTCCGGTCGTCCGGTGCCTGGGCGAAAATCGGGCACGGGGTGAACTGCGCGATTTCGGGGTGGAGGAAGATGGTGAGGTCGAAATCGAGCGGATTAGTGGATGGAAAAGGGTGGGGAGGGTGGGGAAAGCTAGATCCACACGCAGCAACACAAATCCATGGACCAAATCCAACAAAATTTCAACTCACCAACAAATCACAAAAAAAATTGGGGCTATTTTTGGTGGGGAATTTTCGGAATTAGGAGGAAAACAACAAAATCAAGCTAGAAAACAAAGGGTAGGGGCTCCAAGAACGTGATCAACGTGGCTCATGATACCAAGATGATGTAGTGTGGAACCCTATGGGGACGATCTTTCACGTTTGAAGTGGATCCTACAAAGAAACACAAAGAACGCGTGGAAGAACACAAGGGAAAACACGGGGAGAAACGAGAGAATCACTCAACTGGCAAGTAATTGATCACACAAGGGCTAGATCACCGAACACATAAGGTAGCACAAGATTCAGAATAAACAAAGGGAAGATACAAGAGTAACCGTTCTTCTCCATGAGGAGGTCTTGATTGACTTCTCGGGATGGAGGCCTTGAATCCGAATGGATCTTCTCCGAAGAGGCACGGTCCCTCATGTGGAGTAGATCCGGTACGGATGAGCTATGCTCTATCTCAAGATGAGCTATCACAACGCTAACCCTAGCTAGGAGGTGGGAGAGACCTATTTATAGTCGTAGTGCAAATGGGAGTCAAAGTGAAGGGGTACAAGGGCATAAGCCCATGGCTGCGGCCATACAGGTGTCGGACGTCCGGAGGACGTCAGACTTCCGGAGATTCAGGACGGTCCGGACGTCCGGAGATGTCGGACTTCCGTAGTTTCGGCTTGGGTGCTGGTCGTCCGGTCGTCCAGTGGCTTCGGTCTTCCATTAATTTCCTCTCGGGTGCCCAGCTGCCGGACGTCCGGAGGGCGTCGGTCGTCCGTGGCCCTGGGAGTCGTCGGACTTCCGGGCCGGGCCGGTCGTCCATGGCCTGTAGCTCTGTCCTACCTTCCTTCCCTCGTTGTTGCATCTCCCAGGGATCGGACGTCCGGGGCTGGCCGTCGTCCGGGGCCTGTAGCTTCCCAAATGGCTCTTCTTCTTGATGTCCATGCTTGGTGTCCTTGCCACCTTGGCCATTGGGTGCAGATGTCCCGTGGCTCTCCTCCAAGTACCTGATCACACATAGAGTTTCCGAATGAGGTAGTAGCCATGTCTCGTGAGTAGGAAGAGGGAGTTCGGAGAGGAGCGAGTTCACCTTATCTTCGATAGCCTTTGCTCTAGCTCTTGTCATGGGTCCAAGTGGTGTTGAGGGAGATGTAGGTACGTCCATGGGGATGAGCGAGGGATGCTCCGCATCATCAGGTTTGGAGTGGATCCTACGGAGAAACACGAAGAACGCGCGGAAGAACACAAGGGAAAACACGGGGAGGAACGAGAGAATCACTCAACCGACAAGTAATTGATCACACAAGGGCTAGATCACCGGACACATAAGGTAGCACAAGATTCAAAATCAACAAAGGAAAGATACAAGAGTAATCGTTCTTCTCCATGAGGAGGTCTTGATTGTCTTCTCTGGATGGAGGCCTTAAATCCGAATGGATCTTCTCCGAGGAGTCACGGTCCCTCACGTGGAGTAGATCCGGTACTGATGAGCTATGCTCTATCTCAAGATGAGCTATCACAACGCTAACCCTAGCTAGGAGGTGGGAGAGACCTATTTATAGTCGTAGTGCAAATGGGAGTCAAAGTGAAGGGGTACAAGGGCATAAGCCCATGGCTTCGGCCACACAGGTGTCGGACATCCGGAGCTTCAGGACGGTCCAGACGTCCGGAGATGTCGGACTTCTGTAGTTTCGGCTCGGGTGATGGTCGTCCGGTCGTCCGGTGGCTTCGGTCTTCCGTTAATTTCCTCTCGGGTGCCCAACTGCCGAACGTCCGGAGGGCGTCGGTCGTCCAGGGCCCTGGGAGTCGTCGGACGTCCGAGCCGGGCCGGTCGTCCGTGGCCTGTAGCTCTGTCCTGCCTTCCTTCCCTCGCTGTTGCATCTCCCAGGGCTCGGACGTTTGGGGCCGGCCGGTTGTCCGGTGCCTGTAGCTTCCCAAATGGCTCTTCTTCTTGATGTCCATGCTTGGTGTCCTTGCCACCTTGGCCATTGGGTGCAGCTGTCCCGTGGCTCTCCTCCAAGTACCTGATCACACACAGATTTTCCGAATGAGGTAGTAGCCATGTCTCGTGAGTAGGAAGAGGGAGTTCGAAGAGGAGCGAGTTCACCTTATCTTCGATAGCCTTTGCTCTAGCTCTTATCATGGGTCCAAGTGGTGTTGAGGGAGATGTAGGTACGTCCATGGGGATGA